>NC_089875.1:68122279-68422279 GCF_040182565.1 Anser cygnoides
AATACAAAAACAAAAAAAAAATAAATAATACTGATCATGAAGATAATTATTCCATTTTCTACTGAGATAACTTCAAGAGAATAATAATAAATAATCTGCAATTAATTGTTTGCAGAGGAAAAACAAAGTGAATAATGTAAAAAGCATTCTTACTTTTTTAATCAGTAAAACTGACCTTTTGAGAGTGACAGCTTTTTAAAATTCTCATGTTTTACATGCCTTTTGAGCCATCCAGCTGGCAGTCAGAGCAACTGAACTGTCATTCCCTTTGTCTCCACAAGAGAGGAATATAGCCTGATTTTCCTACAGTAATGTGGACAGATGAAACAAGACATAAAACTTTTTACCTGGAACAGAGCCTGGGAAGACCCCAGGGACAGCTTTTATGTCATTTCAGCTCAGTTTCTGAACAGGAGCAATTGGCCAATGCATAGCACTGGACAGCTCTTTGCTGCTTGTCAGAGAACCTGACACGCTAGGGCGGATGAGAAGGTTCAGCTACAATGCTTTTATTGAACCTAAGCCAAGATTTCTGAACTACATGATGGTTTATCCAGTCAGAACAGTAGCTGACGCATCTCTAGCAGGTCAGCTCAAGAGTTATAGCTATACAGTGTTACAGAAAAAAATCCATGTTCATCCACTTGCTCCTCCGGCATCAGTGTCATGGTCCCACACAGCTACCTGGGAAAGGTTACCCACTCCCTTAGAAACCCCTGAAGTAGGTTACAGTTCCTCACATGTTCATTCCTTAAGACTACATTTTTATGTGTTCTGTGAAGAAACATTCACTTGGGCAATAGAAAACTGTTATTAAAGAAATACAACACAAAACACTTTCTAGACAGAAGGGCTGCCTCAGTTTTTCTTTGTTGCACTGGTTCTTCAGCAAATAGAAGTGAACTTCTGAGTTAATTTGCTTCCTTCCCTCTTTTTTCTCTTCCAACGAATGTGGTTTATAGTTTGCAGATGCTGCGTAGTGAAGTTCCAGAGAGGTGGTGAGCATCATTGTCTTTTCTCCCCTCCCCCCCCCCCCCCCGAGAT
Organism: Anser cygnoides; assembly: GCF_040182565.1. NCBI lineage: Eukaryota > Metazoa > Chordata > Aves > Anseriformes > Anatidae > Anser > Anser cygnoides. The sequence goes on from NC_089875.1 coordinate 68,123,324, forward strand.
CATAATTCCAGACAGATCTCTAAAAAAGATGAATTCTCATCACCTTCAGCTACAGAGCCTTTGCAATGCCATTTACAGAAATAATGAATCTCTGTCTAAACCGTTTATTTCTGTTCTGTAGGTGCTAGTGTAAAGGTCACCATAGAAATGCAGGTGTCGAGGTAATTCTCTTTGCAGTTTGGGTGAAAATCTTTACTGTGACAGAGCTTAGCTTTCAACTCTGTCATCAACACACCTGGAAGGTATTTTCTTATGAATAGAGGAGGAGATCCTGTTTCTTAGAACAAGCATGTCTCTGCTGGCAATGGATACAAAAGTTCTGTGTTGTTGAACCATCTGCACTGAGCCTCTCAAGTGATTTAAATGCAGCAAGACTATAGTCCTACAGTGAGAGTGTGCTACCTCAACACCTGAACAGCTTGAACACACATCCCCCTTGCACCGCTGTACTAAGTAGCACCCTGTTCAGAGTATCACCCTGTTCAGTCCTGTCCTCAAGTCCACCACAAGTCAGCAGCCAAAACTTTTTTTTTTTTCTTTTCTTTTTTTCCATAAGACATGTGGATCACAGGTCTCTGCACAAAGCAGCTTCCACCACTCACCTCCTTTTGTGGCTGTCTCACAGGAGAGTGCCTTAATATTTTTTCCTGCTCATATCTTTTTGCCCTTACAGAAGAGTTCTCCAGCTTCAGACACAGGAAGACACAGCTTTCTGCAAGAACCTCACCACTAGTGGCAGTGTCTAATTTTGAGTATTAAGAAATGTAAAGAAAACTCTGTAGTAAATACCTTGTAACACTAAACAGCATATATTTTCATGTTCATCCCCTAAACCAGTATGTCTTTGCCCATAACATTAGGGGTTCTTACAGCAAGGGTATTCTCTAGTCATTAATCCCACTTTCCCTACTGGAAGATTCTCACAAACAAAGAAGTATCTCCAGATTTCCTTTTATGGAGGAACAAGAGGGTGGAAATTATATCCTCCTTTACATCAAATTCTGCCATCTTACTGGCTACAGATAGCCTGGTTTGAAAGGCAGCATTGGGAACAATTACTGGTACTTCTTGTTGTGAAATCCAGTATTTTGGACTGATGATTCAAGCACAGAGAATACCAACATCACATGAGCGGTGAATCATGACTCGGTGTACTCAGAATTCAGTTGTCTCAATGTACAGTGTATCGTGCATTTTCACCTCAATATCAAGGATTTCCACAAATTTCAGGATAGCTCTGGCTCAAAATGCCTTACCCAGAATATTCACAGACACTAAAGATGCAGTCTGTATAAGAATGGAATTTTCTCTTATTCATTTTATTTCCTTTTTGCCTATTTTATCTCCTCTGCCAGCCCACATCCTTTTTTCCATGTTCTTCTGTCCATTTCAGTCTCCTCTGCATCTTTGATCCCCTGGTGCAATTCATTTTGAGAATGGTGTTTAATTTCCACATCAGTGGCTAAACAACACTGATTTTAGTTGTATATGATGCATAGCTCATTTACATCTCAGTTTTCTAATCAATCAACAAATGACAAGAGAACAGTCAAAGGCAAAAACTAAATTACTTTAATCTAGATGCAATCTAGGTTCTCGAGTAGATAGATTCATAGGCTAACTAGTTATAAGCTACTTGTGCTAACAAAATATCAAAGTCTCATAAGGCATAGTCAAAATTCAAAGCAAAAGGTATCAAGAAAACCCAAAATATATGTAAATAAATGAAGAGGACAACACTATAGTGTTATTATTATATATATATATATAAATTAGATTATCTGCCTAATTAGTAAATCAAAAGAGTTATTTTTGTCAGAAGAAAAAAAAAAAGAAACAGTTTGCAAAAAGTAAGATGTCTCTATATTGCATGCTAATACAGATAAATTTGAATTAGGTGATATTACAAGAAGAGCCTTTCAGCACTGATTTAATTTTTGAACACACACATTTTATTTGCATATTTACTGTCACTGTAAGCTTTCCTTGAATATTGGAAATGCAAATCTGTAATACGGAGGTAGCAGAATAAAAGACATAGACACATTTCTAACTTTTATTGGCATAGGCATGGCCATCATAAAACCCCAAATCTTGTCACAGAATAACTGCTATCGGACGTTAGGTGATTGGAGCACAACAGTTATCACCTCTGTGTCAGGAATCAGCTTTTGTCATTGTCCATAGAAGCTCCTTCATCACAGACAGTTTCCTCCAGCAGAGAAACTCCACTCCTTTAGCATCCTGATTAGAAATAATGAGAATTGCTTCCCAGTAAGATGCAGCAGTAATCTCTGCCTAAGCCAGCTCTTGCTATCTGAACACCTGCCTGTTTAGGGTCCTCGATACCCAAGAAATTTTCAGACTGACACCCTGTTGTAGGTGCCCTGTATGTGAAAGCCAAGAATGTCATTTCTCTCACCAAGATAACAAGAAGTGCAACTGTTTCCACAGCTTGTGTTTCCCACAAACTTAAATGAAGTAGTTTACAGGATATTTTCTTAAGGATGTATTTGAGTCAGGATGATTCATTTATATTAATGATGCTGACTGTGATAATTTCAAGTGTTCTAAACAATTGATTAACTATTTCCTGACAGAATATCTATTATGTTTCATAGGTAATTTCCAAAGACAGTCTATATTTCTCTAAAATAGGAACATGCAATGCTGCTGTAAACAGAAAAGAAATATACATGCACACTATCTGGAAATTAGAAATAAGAACTCGTGCACAGGTCCCATATTGCTTTACAGACTTCACCACACCTTTTAACCTTCTTTTGCAGGTAGGATTAACAGCTTCACTTTTAACAAGCAAAGAGTCTAGCTTAACAGGCAGCTCTAAGACACTGGAATATCACATTAGCTACTACAAAGAGAAAGACCGAGGAATCTTTTAAAACCTTGGGAACAAAGTTCATATCATCAAAACTAGGACTGTATTAAATGGGTAAATTTACAGAGACAATCTTAATCACTGAAGGCAAAGAGTGTTCCTAGGAGGACTTAAAAATACTTTAATTGGATCCTTCCCAGTAATATCTGCTGAAGCGAAAATCAGAGCTGGTTGGACATGCCCACTGAGGGGAAGGTCTGAATCATTACAGCTATAAAAAGAAGAAAACGTAAGAAAAAAAAAAAAAAAAAGGTAAAAAAAAAGTATGAGGAACAAAGAAAAAGAGCAATGAACATAACTGCAGCTAGATGTGGTAGATGTGGCAGGAGAAAGCCAGTTCAGGAAAAATTCTCTGAAATTTCAAACTCTGCACTGAAGGCAAGCAGAGCTACTGACAGCAGAGTCGCAGCCCTGAAGCCTGCAGCTTGGAGGCAGCTCACCTGCTGGCTGGTTGGAAGAAGACTCTGGATTTAGGGCCCTGAGCAAGGACCAGAAGGAGCAGAAGACACTTTCCTGCCAGGGAGGCAGATGTGCTGCAAGAAACCTGTCTGGGACTCGCTGAACTGCTGAAACTGGGATTAAATTGTTTTACGGAAATGATTCAAACAACTACTATCCACGCTTTTTGCCACTATCTCTAACCATGCTTCATCTACTGAACTAAGAAAGAAAAAATAATATTAATTAGACTTACAAGTTTCCAACAGGAAAGCTAATGAATCTGAGGACTACAATATCCCAGTCACACATGGGTAATAGACGAACATATCCACAACTCTTAGGTTTGCTACTGTTCCACCATAGCCCATACAGAAACCTACATCTATAGCTCATGTAAGAGAAATTACTCAACAAGGTTACAGAAATCTCTTCCATGGGAGCAATCATGGATGTCTCTGGCTTTCTGCCTGCCTCCATTTGTCTCCTCATTCTCCTAATCCCTCTCACTTGCTGTGTGCTGAAACCTGAGAGATGGATTCACTGTGGTGGTGAGCTGCAAAGGATGATGAAGCACTATCAGGTGTTAACCAGAGCAGTCAGCAAGGACAGATCTTTTTCTTCAGCATAAGTCTCATAGCATTTAATTGTCTTCCTAGCTCTTCCTCTATAAGCAACGGAAAAATACACAATGCAGGAGCCATTACGTACTTTAGAGTTAATAGATTTTAAAAACATAGAGAAAGTAGAAAAAGTAAGTAAGTAGAAAACACTCATATAATAGGTTAATACTGAGCAAGCCAAGGTAGTACACAACAGATAGAGTATTATAAAAGAAAGGAATAGATAGAATAAAACAGAAGTTTACATACTGAGGCTCATGCATTGTTTACAGTTCTGGTTTTGTTCTGCAACCTAGGAAAGGAGTGACATCAGATTTCCACATACAAACTCCATAGACTGAAGCCACATGCATTTTTATGAGGATAAATGAAATATTTATTTCAGTTTCTAGTTTTCTGAAGATGCACATTAACTTTGTGGGATTTTACAGTTTACATTATCTTGAAAAATATTCTCTTAAGGACTTCTTAATGCTTCTCAGTTTCCTAAATAGACCATTCCTGAAGCCTCAACCCTCTGGTTTATGCTTACTCTTTGAGGGAAAGGGATAGTTGAGTCAGAAACATATCTTGTAGTCAGATACCCAGATCAAATACATACTATATTCACAGTCAGCAGAGGACTATAAGACTATTTTTAGAGAAAAAGTTTCCAGCCAGGTATAATATCCAAGGTTCAGTACACAACACTGTGAGATTTTATCCATTAGCTGGACAAGTAAACTGCCCCTTTCTGTCCACAGTTGGCAATTAACTCCTATTTTCCCCTCGTCATATATCAGAACCACAGTGGTAGTTAGGAACTAAGGAAGACAGACAGCAGACAGCTCAGTAGGGACAGCCGAACTCCAAAACACAAGCAATTTCCATGCACAAGAGCAGCAATTGAGGGCATTGCTACAGTTTCCATGGCAGCTGCAACAACCACTGGACCAGAGCAACCAAGGAAGCTGGGGAGAAAAGAGATGCAGCTCCAGAAGAACAAGTGTATGCCACAAGACTGCTTCTCAAGGGTAGCCTGGAGAGGGGAATGACATTTGGCAATGCTTGGCTTCAGCTCAAACAGGAGCACGCAGGGGTGCACCAAAGAGGCATCAGCCCTGATCCATCATTATGGAGTTACCCTCCTTTCTTAACGCAGAGGAGACTTTGTTCAAGACCCATTTCTTTTCTTCCACCACCAGTTTCAGACACTCCAGTTCCCACCTGCCAGCCTCATAGTTGTGAGCCAGGTGGTCAAGCGCTCTGCGGGGTCTGTGGCTTGGCCCCTGGCTGTGAGCAGCCCCATGCCCTGGGCTCACCTGGCATGACCAGTGCATCTGTTGGTCCAGAAACCCTGGCACAGAGATTAGCAACCTGCCACTTTAGCTTTCTGTAGGAGTCTCTTTGCTTATTGTTTGGCTGCTTGTGGAAAGCAGAGAGACAACCTGCAGGCACAAGGTGTTCTTTTCCCTTTTGGTAAATGAAATAGTGTTTGAAAACAACAAGGAGTTTGTGATTTGGTAACAGTATGAGATACCCTCTTCTTTGCCTGTGGTAGATATCACAACTTGCTGGTGTTACTCTCAGAATAAGGAAGGTAGTCCCCAAACTCAGTGAATACAAACAGTTCATTCAATAAAATATTTTAAGTTGAATTATAAGAGTTATGAGATGACTAAGAACAAAATGTCACCTTAATTTTATTTAAAATTAAGTTGTCTTGAGTTAAAAAAATAGTCTATGTCATCACCAAGAAAATAATTTTGTGCCTTATTTGAAACCAGAATGCACTGAATCAGGAGCTGAGATGACAAAACCAAATGAACATACAGACAAATGGAAAGGCACAAAGACATACGTTAAGAAAGATAAGAGATGAGATTCATGTCATCATCCTTTATGTTTAAAATAAAATTTGGATGAAATTATCATGTGTAAGTGAAAACAAACAAACAAAAACAAACAAACAAACAAAAACAAACAAAAAACAATACACCACTCTACCCAGATCATTTGAAGTCACCTTATCCCTGACCCATTAAAGTTCATGAGGCACTTACCTGCCAGCCTGAGATTTGTTTGGGCAGCCTAACTTCAGTGTCTGAGCACGTGCAAATGCACCTAGTTGTAAGGAATTAGCTGATGCATGCCTGATAGGCAAGGGCAGTCTTGCACAAAGTACTGGCAGCCACTCATTCATGAAATGGTTCTCCTGCTTTCATTAAAGCAGTCATACGCAGGATGGGAGTGTTCTGTTCAAGTCCTGTCTTTCCTTCAGGAGTTCTAAACTCTCTATTATTTCCAGTCATTGTCTGTTCTCTCTTTGTTTTGCCTCCAGAATCTCAGCTGCTCTGCAGAGAAGAAGCAAAATGGCACTGCACAAGACAAAGAGGAGGAAAGAGGCGATCTGCCTTTCTACCAAGCAATATTTATGAGAAAGACAGACAGACATTCAGTTCCTAGGTGACAGAATTTGAAATGTTTCAGTGACAAGTATCTAATGTTTAGGAGTACAGTGCAAAGCTGCTCTTCAATGCTTCTCTAGATCACCTGAAGTACCAAGCTGGAGAAAATATACGAAGGAGCATATGCTTTCTCCTGGATGCTATCTATCCATAAGATATGAAATGTCACCAGCTTTGAACAGTTCCCCAGTCAGACTGATACTGCAACCAAAATCTAGGAAAATACATAGCAACCCAGCAGATTGAAATAAAGTTCTAATTTGACTATTCTGATTATCCGTGCTTCAACAATGAAGGAATGGAAGGTAAACTTCTCAGTAAAGTTTTCAAAAATTCAGCAGTCTGAATTTGCCTACATAACTTCTTGACAGATAGTTATGGAATTTTTCCTGAGTAGGATCAGAGGATGATGGACTAAAAGTTTGAAAGTACATATTTACTTATCTACACTCAAACATTCTTGTTACTCTACATGAATATTTATGCTTGAGTTACATTTGAAATGAATTCTTGCCTGAAACTCCTTGTCACAAAGCTGTAATGGGGTACCAGCTTGTCTCCTTCAAATTCTTGCATGTATATATATACTTAGTGACACTAAGTGATTCTTTTCTCCATAGCATACTATGTATGTAAGTACTGTATACACAATTTACATCTATATGTATATGCCTATGGAATTGTGTAGCTTTCTCTGAAAAGACACAAACTGCTACAAACTTGCATCTTGTGCAGCAAATACAGCACTAGAACTGTGATTTCTCAGTTGTAAATAGGCCTATGAATAGGCCTATTGATTATTGCTGTGTTTGATTTTTTCTTTTTTGTTTTTGATTATTTAATCGCGTGCATTTACTTTATCGCTTAATAAAAAATCTTTACATGGTGCAGTGTAGAGGTTTTGGCTTTTTTTAGTATTCCATAAGGAAAATTAGCAAATTAGGTTTTCACATATAGTAGGCAGTTTTATGACCTTTTATTCACTTTTAATATAATCACATATATACATAAAAACATACAAACAAAACTTGCAGCAGTTTCAATTTTAGTTGAAAAGTTAAACACTTAGAAGGAAAGATGAAGTAGGATTAGGGCTGTTTATACAAACCCAGTTTTAACTTGAATTGCAACCTTTAGTAACATGCCCACACATTATTACTTTTTCTTACAGCATTCTTGACATACTTAGGGCTGATGATTGATAGAGTTCACTTGATGAACACATATTTCACAGCCAATTTTCCCTTGTTCAGTATTTCTAGCTTCTTTGCAATGGAGATGACAAAGCTGGGAGAAGTATGGTGTTTGGAGACAGACTCTGCAGTAGAGTATTTGGCAAGAATATAAAGCGAGACTGATAGATAGACTTTTGATAGACATGTCCATCAAAATTAAGAAAACAAAACAAAACAAAAAAAAAAGAAAAAAATCACATCAGAAAACACATTTTTCTGAAAAAACATTGGCCAATGATTGCTACAGTATTACTAGGGATGCCAAAATAAAATGCATGATGCTATAATGCCATGCATAGCATGTGTGACTAGATTGATTAATCAGCATAAGGGAATTTCTCTGTTCTGGGAGGAAATTTGTTTAAAAGCACCAAGTAATTTCAGGATACTTTTTACAGAAGATTGTAATGAAAAAGAAACTGGTGGATCATTTAGAGAATAAGAAATCTGTAAAAAGACATGTTTTTTATTGGCTGCAGTGATATGGACTCTCTTCAAACTTTTCTGAAATGGAAATAAATGGCAGAAAGGAAAAAATGAGCTTTGCAGCATTCTTTTTCTTCTTTCTATATGCTTTTATCTCCTTGCTAATTACATTAACAATTCACTTCAGTCATGAATCTGATGCTGACCACATTTCTAGAATATTACATTCACATCAAATGAATGCTACCCTTCAGACAGTAACTCAGACAATAGCTTTTCAATTCACCTTACGAAGTTCAATAGCTTATAGCAGGATTTCAATTCCTAAGATTAACACTGTTAGCATGGTGGTAGTGTTTATTTTAAGTATAACTGATATTATAATTTGAGACATATTAGCACATATAAAAGATAAATATTCTTGGTTTTATAATTATTAATAATATATGACTTTTGCATTGACATGGAAAAAGTCCCATTAAAAACAATTTTTAAAAGTTGCATAAAATACTCAATAGTCAATGTTATAAAATTTGAAAGCAGATCAGGATGAAAGTAATCTTTAGGAATACATCTCTACAAATGTTAACATAAGGGAGAAATTTATAAAACAGATTTTGTCTTGTGAAGAGCAAGTTCTCTCGAGTTCACAGAGATTTCAGGGTTCTGACTGAGAGAATTATGAAGATACAGTACATATTTTTCCTCATTTGTGACTGTGGTGAAGACCTTCTAAGTGATAAATTCAGGAGAGATTCCTTTAAGAAAAGTATAGGAAACTAACCAGAAGAATCATAAGAGAACAATCAAACTGTGCAAGGGCCTTTGGAAAAAAAAAAATAGTCTGGAGGCTGGTGAAGAAAAGTGATAATTTAAATCAAATGACATACCGACAGGGTTGAGAAGGCTTGTCTGAAGAATTTAATTGAGAAAAAGAATGGAAAGATGAAAAATGCAAAATACGAGGTTATAGGTAGACTTCTCAGTTCTCACAATCAGTAGACAAAATTATACCATAGACAGAGCATCACATTCACCCCTTCCTCCCTTCATCTACAGGAAAAAAAAAAAAAAAAAAAAAAAAAGCTATTTCACATTAATTTGAAAGACTGCATTTGAGAATTCCATTTCAGACAATAGTGAAGGTAACAGCATGGTAAAATATTTTACTCTGAATCTGTATTGTTAATGACTGGACACACAAACAAACAAATACTTCTAGGATTCCAAATGAGTCCTGTGGACCCAGTGAAATTACTCCATGCTAAAATACCCAGTTCTGCTTGGTTTTCATCGTGCAGTAGTTTTCAATTAAAAAAAAAAAAAAAAAAAAAAAAAAAAAAACTTGTCCAGCATCAACTGAGGAAAGTATAATTTCAGTGTATGGTATAAAATACAGATGTTTCATTGTTAGTTTTATTTTAAATGATTCAAAGCTGAATTAAATACTGAAAAATATAGAAAAACAGTGTAGTTTTATGGTGATATAATTCCAAATATAAAGAATAATGTACAGGAATTATCTGTTGCTCGTATATAAAGTGTTCTGGTGGATGCAGTTGCTTAGCCATTATCCATCATATTTGGGAAGTCGTGGCAGTCTGGTGATGTTCCCACTGAATGGAAGAGGGGAAACATAAACCCCATTTTTAAAAAGGGAAAAAAAGGAAGACTCAGGGAACTACAGGCCAGTCAGTCTCACCTCCGTGCCTAGCAAGATCATGGAGCAGATCCTCCTGGAAAAAATGCTAAAGCACATGGAAAATAAGGAGGTAATTGGTGACGCCCAACATGACTTCATTAAGGGCAGATCGTGTCTGACAAATCTGGTGGCCTTCTATGAGGGGGTTACAGCACTGGTGAATAGGGGAAGAGCAACTGACACCATCTACCTGGACTGGTGCAAAGCATTTGACGCTGTCTCCCATGATATCCTTGTCACTAAGTTGTAGAGACATGGATTTGATGGATGGACCACTTGGTGGGTACAGAATTGACTGGATGGTCACACCCAAAGAGTTGCAGTTAATGGCTGCAAGTTAACGGTCCAAGTGGTGATCAGTAATGAGCGGTGTTCCTTAGGTGTCACTGTTGGGACCAGCATTGTTTAACGTCTTTGTCAGCAACATGGACAGTGGAATTGAGTGCACCCTCAGCAAGTTTGCCAATGACACTAAGCAGTGTGGTGTGGTCGACATGTTGGAGGGATGGGATGCCATCCAGAGGGACCTGGATGGGCTTGAGAGATGGGCCTGAGTGAACCTCATGTTCTATAAGGCCAAATGCAAAGCCCTGCGTCTGGGTCAGGGCAATCCCAAGCACAAATACAGGCTGGGCTGAGAATGGATTGAGACCAGCTCTGAGGAGAAGGAATTAGGAGTGTTGGCTGACAAGAAGTTCAACATGAGCCAGTGCTGTGCACTTCCAAACTGTGTCCTGGGCAGCATCATAAGAAGCGTGGCCAGTAGGTCAAGGGAGGTGATTCTTCCCATCTGCTCTGCTCTCGTGAGACCCCACCTGGAGCACTGCATTCAGCTCTGGGACCCTCAGTACAAGAAGGACATGGATGTATTAGAACAACTCCAGAGGAGGGCCACAAAGATGATCAGAGGGCTGGAGCATCTCTCCTGTGAAGACAGGCTGACGGAGTTGGGGTTCAGCTTGGAGAAGAGAAGGCTCTGGGGAGAGCTTGTAGTGGCCTTCCAGTGCCTAAAGGGGGCCTACAGGAAAGCTGGGGAGGGACTCTTTGTCAGGGTGTGTAGTAATAGGACAAGAAGTAATGGCTTTAAACTCTGTTTCTTGAAAAGGCTGATGGTCTTCACAGCTCTTCTTACATGCTAGAACACAGCTTAAAACATTTCTTTCCAACAAACACAAATCAATATCTAACTTGCTTTTTAGCTCCTCAAACGCAATTACTGCAGTCCTTCAGTTTCAGATTATTTTATAAAAACATCTAATCTGCTCAGTAAAACAGATAAACTGGCTAGCTTCAGGGATCTGAAAGAGCAGATACAGTCATATTTTACAATGTCAAGTTGGATTCAGCTGTGGTCATGTTACCACATTTTTCCTGTTCTTTCCTGACTAATTAAAAAGAAAAAAAAAAAAAAAAAAAAAAAAAGGTCAAGTCTTCTTTTCCTTTTTCAAAATAGTATACATACATATGTATATATTCATAGGACTACTGAGATCTAACACTAAGTATTTCCTGGTTGGTCTATGCAGTTCTAGTCACCAGAAGCACAGTATGCTGGGGTGGGAGTGTAGAAAGACTTTGGCACTCTCTGTGCATTCCTGTACCTCTCATTATCATTTCTAAACAGCTCAACACAGCCTGGAATAGCTGAGTGGTGTAATACTGAGACATGCTGCCTTTTGATCACTGTTTGGACTCTTGCTGTGTTTGTTGTCTGAGTGTGACTCGCTTTGCAAGAAGTGATTTATCTCTGCTGCCCTCTTGCACAACAAGAAGTGCAGCAGTCGCTGTAGTTGGGCTTAAGCTATGCAGAGATATACTTTGAATCTGAAGAGACTTAAGAAATGGACCTAAATTCTCTGATGTTGGTATACACACAGGTTTTGTTCTTTTTTGAATTAACCTAGATTTGGAAAAAGTTGGAGAAAGAAAATATCTGATCTAGCTGTGTCTCATTTCCATTGGGACTTTTAATGTCGCATAGTACACACCAATCAGTATCTTTCAAGCTGTGCTCTTATACTGATCCAAAAAAAATTAAGTGCGTATAAATCCAGGGTCAAAAGTAAAAAGAAAATCCAGATCAGTCTCTCATTTTAATTATGGTTGAAGTGTCATTTAAAAAATATTTTCTCAAGAAACGTACCTGATATGGAATTTATTATTCTATTGTAAAATTGTATTGTGTTCATGCATGCTGAAACTATAGTTTAATTTTAATGACCATGAGATAAGAAATTTATGCTGAAACATCCTCACCATAAATAAAATAACTAAGAAAACCAACACAAAATTTGCTGAAAACCTTAACATTCATTTAATATCGGATCAAACTATAAAGGAACCTAGGCATTCAGTGACAGTTCTGAAAAAATCTCAGACCAATCTTTTTTTGTACATGAGGAATAGCTGAAGCACTAACACCTTCAGGTACAGCTGAGCATACGTATGTATGGAAAATTCACCCATCCAAATGGGTTTTACATATTAAATACAGAAATATATTCCATGGCTACAAAATCTTGCCCAAAATATATGTGTATTTTTAGAAAATTCTGACCTAAATATTTTACCAGTATGACAGATGCAAAATACTGTTAGAGAGATTTCTCATTTCCACTTAGGAAATGTTTTGCTTTTCCTTGAGGAAGTAACATGAAGTCTGATTTCCTGAAAGTAGCACTCTCAAAGCACTGATCACAACAGTTTGGATCAATCCCGCTGGAGCGTCTCACAGGACAGTTTGTTCACCAGCATGGTCTCCCATCACAGCAGGCTTTTGGCATTCCCAGCAGCAGTAGCCCAGTGAAAGTGTCTGAAAAGAAGCTGCTAGAGAAGTTTGAAAGGAATGGCATTTGAAGGTTAAGATAATTATGAGTACAGGAACACACTGGGATCTAATGACATTGGTCCTGGATAGTGTCATGTACAGAATAGTGTGTCATGTCATGTCCTGGATAGTACCAGGACCCCTCAGGATGGGAGGTATGACTTGCACCGTTTGTGAATGGAGTACCCTCTGTCTTGATTTGGTGATTCTCCAAAGACAAATACAGAGAAATGTTCTCTGCCTTTTGTTGAACCTGTCCTGCTGTTCACAGCAGTGTAGAAATATTATTCTTCCACTCTTCCACCACCATTATGGGGTGATGCCATTCCTAAGTATACCTAGAAAAGGAACTGATAAAAGGGAAAGGGAAAAAAGCACAAGGGGAGTTCAAAGTGGGAAAAAAAAAAAAATTGGACATAGGGAGCAGGGGGTGGGAATCTAATATTGATCAAGGAGGAAATGCAGGCATCAGGAAAGGATAGTGTAGGTGAGATATTTGAAAGGACACAAAGATATGGAAAGGTGTTACTAAAATGAAGATGTACAATTCAAGGACAGAATTTTCAAGAAACGTCAAGGTGAGACACAAAATTTGGCCAATGACTGGAATGAAGGGTGGGAGCCGGAGACTGCAGGGCAAACTGGCTGTGCAAGAAAGTAGCAGTTTAAATTGCTTTTGTGCATTATAGATTAGACAACAAGTAATGAGAAAAAATGGTTGGATATTTAACAATACCAATACAATTATTAATGTTGTTTTTATTATTGTTAATTCTCCCCTTTATGTATAGCATATACATTGCTAGACCTCTCACATATTTTTATTGGGTAAATTCCTAACAGAGTGGTTGTGCTTCATAGATCATTTAAATTACAGTATCACTAAAAAAAGCTACTGTTTTGGATTTCAGCATTCAAACAAATTTTCATCTGCCTTTACATATGTTACAGAAATATTTTTAGGCTGCTCTGCCCAGGTGCTAATTTAGTTCATTTAGAAATAGAACATGTGTATTGTGAATTGAGTTAATTCAGTTACCTTCTTAACAGAAATCACATTGAGAGTTTCAGTGTAACTTCACATTGGGAACCCAAAGATGGAATGAATACCATTCATTCATAGATACAGATATACGTACACATATATATACACACATGCGCATAAACATACTTGTATGTGTATAGGTATGTATAGAAACGTAGCTATTCATCACATTACATCAGATCAAGATCTATTTGCAATTCCCCTCAGTTTACAAGCTTAAGTATTGTCTCATTGAAGAATAAAAGGAAAGTAGATTAGGGTAAGTGTAGGTTGATTGGGATATGATCTTTTCTCTCTCCTCTGCAGGGCTTCCTTAGGAAACATATTGTTATTTCACATCACAAAAGGGAAAAACAAATAAACAAACAAACCAGGTTTATTTTTGTCAGCCTAAAGGATAATTTGAAATCTAGTATTATTAGTATGCCAAGTTTCTAAACATATGCATTTTTGTTGTCTGTAAAGTGAGTAATCTAATTTAGTAACAGGATAAATTTGCATAAATATGTAAGCTGAGAATTACATGGGAAGACTGCATTAAGTTGATTTTATTTTAAACTGTGTATGTTCTGGTAAAGAGACATTAATTTGAAAAATGTAGTCAGATTTTGAATGGAAGCATTCAGACTTGGCACTTGATTTCTGCTATGAAATATTTACACTCAATTGCTAACTAAATATGTTTTATGTTGCACCTTACACACATTTCCAATAATCTGTCTGTTTGATTGTGAGGGCTACACCCATCATCACGGGGTATGAATGCTTAATGAGTTTATAAACTCCACAAATCAACTGCTCAAAGGAAAGAGCTAGCAGAAGATAATCTTTTAACTCAAAATATAGCGATTGTATTAGACAAAATACAGGGAGAGAGAAAATATAAAGCAGTAAACTCACTGCTTCAACATAAGCAAATATAAGGGGACATAGACAAATGACATCTCAAGTACAAATGAATATTTCATGTACTGCTTGGAAGATAGCTCTTGAAGACTAAAGCTCCAGAGGGGGCAAATATCCTTTAGTACAACCATTTTGCCTCAGTCTGTATACATCTACAGCTTGCTGCTATTGATGTGTCAGACACCACAGCTGGCAATAAGAAGGCAGTGATGACTAGCATTGCACATAACTTCTGGCACCAGGAACAGAAAATTTTAACTATAGGCATCAAGGATTGATTGATACCTTATCATGAGCTAGCTGGCTTGTTTATCAACACTGTAGGAAGAAGGCTGTTACAGCATCTGATGCTGTTGTGTCTAGAGCCTGAGACTGCAGGAAGACCATTGCAGCATAGACTTTTGTATATAACATGCAATATAATTTGATGACTGGATTGGTCTGAAAGGAGACAACTAAATATATAAACCAGCTCACCACTGTCTCATCAACTAAGCTTCTTTCTAATTTTTCAGAAATGCAGATCTCTAAGGTCTGACAGACATCATTAACTCTTCAAAATCAGTAAGGTGAGGTGGTCAAACTGGTGAGCAATAAAGGCTGTTTGAAGAACTGATACACACCAGCAAGCAGGTACCAACAGACAATTAAAAGAGACCTGTAGGCCATTGATCAGAAATACTCTTTGCTCTTTCGATCAATGGCAAAGTTAGTAAATGCCATCTGACTGCAGTGTGTGCACTCCAGAAATTCAGCTTAAAGAAGTGCAAGGAGAAAAAGTGCTAATATAGTTTGTCTTTATGAGGTTATAAATACAGATCATAACGTTGTTGAGTATCAACCCTGGTGCAAGGAGAGCAGCTCACTGGAACAGGGATCTACAGACAAAGTCGAGAGGAAACATCCAGTTTAAGAAATAGCTTGTAGTTAACTTATATTGCTTTATGTGTTATTTTTTGCTTCTCTTAAATCAGATGATCTGAACCAGTGAAATCTATGCTGATCCTTGCCTTTCAATTACAGAAGTCAATTGCCTTCCTCTCAATTTAGGAAACAAACACTCCATTTGAACAACTGCAGTTTTTACTTTGCCACAATTAAAAACTATTTTTTTTTTCTAAAACCAGCATCTGAACAGAGAATAACAGAATTACAGAATATCCTGAGTTGGAAGGGACCCACAAGTATCACCAAGTCCACAGGACCACACAAAAATCAGACCATGTGTCTGAGAGTGTTGTCCAGATGCATTTTGAACTCTGGTAGGCTTGGGGCCATGACCACTGTCCTGGGGAGCCTGTCCCAGTGCCCAGCCACCCTCTTGGTGAAGAACCTTTGCCTAACATCCAGCCTGAACTGCCCCGATGCAGCTTCATGCTGTTCCTTCTAAGGAACATCCTCCTAAGAGTTGTGGGTAACTTGAAATAGGACTGTGGACTCAGATTTAAATTTTACACAGTGACCTTTTTGTTAAACCAGACAGAATTAAAATCCCGCACTAGCCTGCCAAGTTCCAGTTTTGAGTTTCTGAGACTGCCATCTAAATGTCATGGTTTGAGGCCATGTCTTGTTTTCTTTTCATGATATAATACTAAGTAAATCTGATAACCCTAAATCATAACCCTTAGAGCTAACCTTCAGACTGGAAATGCCTGTTTAAAACTTATTAAAATCAAACTGCCACAGTGACCACACCAGTGATGTTAAATGGCACCATAAATATGCCTAGTAGGTCATAAACTGAAATTTGAAAGAAAAGACTCAGTTCCGTTGACAAAAATGAAAGATAAAAAAAAAAAAAAGAAAAAGATACGTGTCCTCAGTTGTGTACATTATGTAAAGCTATTTCAGAAATCATTAATCACATTCACATCTGATGCTCAAAAAACTCAGCACTGCCCTTGAAAGAGTTTTATTGCTTTCTGTGGTGTTTAAAACAAAATATTTTCACTGTTACTCAGGCATTGCTTTCAAACCTGTAATATGATTTCTACAGTACTTTGGTTACCAAAACACAGGTATGAGAAAAATCCACATCTTTTCTGTGGAATGAGGCTCCTTTCTTTAGTAAGTCAAATTTTATACAGATCTTGTTAATACAATACCAAAAGCAGTGTATGATTTTCACTGACTTCATATCAGACCTATATTAATCTTTGGATGCAGGGGCCCAAACTCCTGCAATGCTGAGCATGCAGCTGCAGTTTAACAAACACATAATAAATGTTTCTCCCCACCCAGCATAAACAGGGTCACTTCAAAATTAAATGTATGAGTTAGCTTTAAACCCTTACATAAACTCATTCTGAAAAAAATATTTGCCTTTCTGTGACAGAAGGATAGCACTGCATTAAAGAAATTAAATTTACAATTTAATTTTAAAAACTTTTAAAACCATATACTCAATGGCATTAAGAGTACAAGGTATTTCATGCTGCCCTTGAAGAGCGTACACAGAATACAACTGAATGCCTTGGCCTAATTGGTGCTGCAGTCAATCACTGTGAAGCTCAGAAATTGATATCATCTTAGTCTCATCTTGGTCCCTTGGGGATAGATTTATATCTGTCAATGGTATACAGCTAATCAGGGTACAAAATTCTCATTCTGACTAAAACTACTTGTGGAAAATCTAGTCCCTCACCACTGGAAATGGATGTCAAATGGCAATCCTCAGCAATTTGACAGTCACATTGGAATAAGTGAAGGCAAACACAGGGGAGCAAAGTGAAGTGGGTGAAGACGCACACCACAAGATGAATCCAGGCTGCAGGTAATGGCTGGGCACTATGGCCACCATGCTCTTAGGATGCTCCTGAGCACTATCACAGTGAGACCACCCCAATCTACCAACTTCATGCCCACAGCACAGGCCACCCAGATACCCTGTATACATGCCTGGACCACAAACAGCCTTCAGCATCTGCACTGACATCACTGCACCAGCACACACAGCCATGCAAGTTAGTGAACTTTGAAGTATGAGTAGGAGCATGAGGTTCTGTGGAGGCCTGAGAATCTCCAGAAAAATACTCCACTGCCAGCAACAAGACCATCAGATATCACCACAGGCAACTCAGCTCTAAACAGTTGGCTCAGAGATGTATCAAGCTGTCTGCAGTACAAGGAGAACACATTTACATTGATGGACGCAAATGAATTTAGTTGTGCTTTCCCAAACCTATTCTGCTTGTACATTACCAGTATCATAAACTGCATTGCACTCCTGAGGTGGGCTGATCAGCAACTGGCCATGATTCTGCAGGTGTGAATAGTCCTGGAAACTTGTATTTTCTTAAAAGGCTGCCACTCACATCCAAGCCCTGAACCTTGTCCCAGAGCAAGTAGCTTTTACCTTAGGAGAAATGGCATTGCCAAACTTCTGCCCATCTGAAGAAGGCAAGTTCAGTGTCAGCAAGTATATGGTAAGTAAACACTCACTAATGGGCCCAGTCTTTTGTGACTGTGGCTCAGGACACAACATGCAAATGCAGCACTGTCTACATCTATTCCATGCATATAGCAGCCATGGCTATTCAGTATCCCTCAGCAGGGGTCACAATCCCTACTGTTCTCTGCAGTTGATTTTTTTTTTACCAACAGACTTGGCAGCGCTGCATGAAGTCATCTGCATGTCTAATGCCTTCCATCCAAATCAGCTCCTTGTCCATACTCGTGACCATCAATAGGCTTGCCATCAGTGTCCAGCTGCTGCCTGTGCTGGGCTTCCATGTCACTAAAAGCTATATTCTCGTGCCTTGAAGCCCCATATCAGGTTCAGGATGATCCTTGATTTTTGCTAAGTGACCACCAAGAACACTTTGAGGGTCCTTTGCATGTGTAAAAGAAAATAATTCTTTAGAGTAGAGGCTAGTACACCAATTTATGACTTCAATAAATGCCAAAGAACCTCCAGGAGAAAATCAGACCAAAGGTGTGTTCTCAAGAGGCAAAATCTACTTAGCTTCCATGTATAGTAATAGGAATTGCATAGTTGTGTAAAAGAAAAAGATTTTTGTTCTTGTTTTGTTCTGGATATACCAACCAGGTTATGAAGGCACTTTTTTTACATTTTTTTTTCTTTCTCTGATATATAATAGATGGCAGAAGAAACTAAAATATTTCTCTAAATATTTTTCTGCATATTCTCATGGGTAATCCAACATTTTCTTCCTATATTTAGAAGCTGTTTTATTCTTTATTTTTTTTTATTCCCTTTAATATAGCAGCTGCAATATCTAAAACTTCTTAATTGTATTTAAGTATTTTATTTAAGAGGCAAAAAACATATGAAAGATAAGATAAAAGCTAGTGAAAATCAAACAACTTTTACTATGATAGTAGTACCCCAAATCCTGAAACTAAATGTTCATAGCTTTTCTTTCAAAGCTTTACTAAATAGCAATATCAATGGAAAAATTTAATTTACTTTTCTCACCAACTTTTTTTGTCAAAGCCTTATTTACAGAAATGGACCATCTGTTTCCATAAAATGTTTATAAATTTTTAAAGTCAGCTTTGATACTTTGATTAAACTGAAAAGATAACAGTTTCATTTGATTAATTAACTTAACAAGGTCATTTTTGCAGACAGCAAACAACTATAAATCATCGACTACATCAGTTTCATCTTATGCATAAATGCAGTCTTCAGCTACACAGTCCTGCATATATGGAAAAGCTTTCTGTGTCCAAATGCTCTAATAAATCATAGTATCACCACGGCACCACTGAATTTTTCCCAACACCAGTGCTGTCACATGGATCTATTTGGCCTATCTATTCTGACAGAAAATAGAATGTAAAGGAGAAGGTAACTATTAAGCAGCTGAAAATGTAAAAACAAATGCCTAGCTGTATTGCTGAACTGATTTATCTTAAAAGTAAAATCATTTTTACATGTTTCTTACAGAAAGATGTTTTGATTTCATTTCTTTCAAGTCCTTGCAAATAAAATGATATCTGGCGTTTTCTCATCTCCAGTCATCTTTACAAGTTTCCTTTCTCACTTTGGTGACAGCCAGCATTATAGTCACAATAACACTGTATTTTATTGTTATTATTATTTTTGCTTCACAAAATAATTAATATTTTTTCCAGGAATATTGTTGTGGAAAAAGCAATTTTTAGTTTTCCTTGTAATCCAGGTACTAAGACAAAATTGGGAGAGGTTCCTTAGCTGCAACAGTTATGCAGCATAACATCATTGGGATTGGGACCCTTATTTATAGACAGTTAAGAGGCTTTGAAAGGTCAAAGTAACTCTGTCTTCCTTTAGCGACTGATTCCCTAGCTACCATCTCAGAGATATTAAAAGATGCTTCTAAGTAAAATCATTTCTAAGTATCTCTCCAGTGCATGTATATATATACATACTTGAACTGTAGTTCAAAGCTTGTGTGTGCTGGTGCAAATTTATTTTTCTTACTTGAGAACCATGATTCAAGGAAGCAAGGAACTTTCACTTGAATATTTGACTATTCTGAGTATTCACTAGATAAAGTCTGCCATATGGTTAAGTAGATTTAGGTCCCTGTACTCACAGATTACCAGCTACTACAGTCTTAATACATCCCCAAGACACTTGACAGTTTCTAAATTGACTCTAGTTGGCTCCTCATGGTTGGAATGAGGCTTCAGGAGCTAAGAAAGGAAGGCATGGCAGTAGACTATTCCTAATGTCTTTCTTTGTTTAATATTAACTGTGTGGAATAAATACCAAAGTTCCTTAGGAGATACTAAATGCTTGCAAAAACTAAATGAAAATGTGAGGTGGCTGAAAAATAATTTCCAAAGACATTCCACTGAAGCCACAGGCAAACCATTTTTGCAGATATGGATGGCCCATGAAGCAGCTTCATGTTTCAGTAAACCAAAAAAAGTTCACCTGAATAGAAGTGTCTCTTAAGCACATTAACTGACCGCTGACTTCCAGAACCTATGGGAGCTGCCTTTGTGGTTCACTGTAGATCATGAGTTTGAAAAGAAACCATGAATAAGAAGGCCAGTAGAGGTCCTGGAGAAAACAGACTGGCACCTGCCAGAAACAGAAAATTGAACAGAAATGACACCTGCCATTAAAAAAAAAAAAAAAGGAAACAAACAAAAAACTGGAACATTGTACAAGGATAAAGTGGTTTTATTTCACAGAGATAGGACAAAATGGAAGTAAACATAGAGATGAATTATGAATTAATTATTTGGTAATGTGTGAATCATGGTGTCTCTGAGGGAGTGAAGATGAACCATAATAAGTTACCAGGTTATCTAGCTATGAATAAACTAGTTTTTGAAAGGAAACAGTGGAAGTATATTTCTTCCTCACAAATCTGATGGTTTTCTTGCTATAACTTTTTGGGCCAATAATGCTCTTATTTTGAACATCCACTGTTGAGTGTTCAGTTTCAATTGTATTACTCTCAGAAAAGTGTGGATAATATGGATCTTCCTCGTGTTTTGATGTGACACAACTATGCCACCTGAAAGTGTTGAAAAATGGAACTGAGATCCAATTCTGCAATTTTTGGAAGCAGAAGATAATTCCAAATTGGATCAAGTGGAAGAGAATGAATCAAGCCAAAACATGTAAATGCTAATCAGAAACTTTTTAAGACCACTTAAAGAAAACTATAACCCTTCAGAGAAAGACAATCATATTAAGTAAAGTAACCCACTAACATGGTCTAGGAGGAAGGTAAAACTATGCATATAAAAACAGTACTACAAAAGAAATCTCATAAATGAACGAACAGAAAAGCCTCTCATAAATCATAAAGATTAGGTGCTTGGAACTGTAAAAAAAAAATAATGCATAAGGTAAGCAAAAGGACAAGGAGAAACAACTTGGCAGCAGATTACAAAATGATAGGGTCTTTTTTTTTTTTTTTTGTATGAAGAATTTAAATGATACTAAAAATAAAACTGGCTTGTACAGGATAAGGTGGTACAACTAATAAAAATAACCTAGAGAAATTTCCAGTAAGCCTTTTTTTCCAACAAGCATTCTGATTTGGGGAAACAATAAAACATTTTTGTAGTACAAAATAATTTCAAAATAAACTGCTTTCCATTTGAACAGGATGCAGTATAGACAGACAAGCCTAACATAAAACACTGAGCCACCTAACATAAATGTCTTTACATCAGTGGATCTGTATAGTCTATTTCCTAGAATTTTAAAAATGTTGTGAGATTCTTCTATCACTTATGTTGAACGAACAACAGGAATCCTTAAGAACTAGGGCAATGTGATAAGTTCTGAGATCTATTGTTTGGGTACTGTTTGCTAGCAGTTCAGATAGGCAATTGGAAAGAGCTAGGTATTCAAAGGGTATTCAAACACTGACCCAACAGCAATCATACAATTGCTAGTACAGAACAGTATTAATAATAATACTGCTGCTGTTCATCATACTTCTCTAGGAAATAGATGTTGTCAAACCAATTTTGTTTCCTTTTATGAGAATACTTGTTTAATGATGGTGTTTTCAATAACAGTAGCTATTTTTTAAGATATTCCAAAGTTTTATAGGAGGCTTCTGTGAACCTGAAAATCAGTATAAGAATGTAAGGTTAATAGAACTATTCATTGCTGAAGCATTTCTGGGCTTTTCTGCAGATATGGATTATTAAAAATGAGGCTCAGCCAACAGCAAATGAGCATTGTAGACATTAACTAGATTAAAACTTGATTGACTGAGGGGTTTCAAAATGCAACTATAAATGGAAATCTTAGAGTGAATATTTTAGAGCTAGGAACTCAGCCTTGCAGAACCCACTATTCTATGCAACATTTTTATCAGTGCTTTGGAAGAAAACAGCAAATCATTATTAATGTTGGTAGATACCATAAGGATTGTAAAAATGGTAAAATCTTGAAAAGGACATAATAGATAATCAGCACAACTTAAGATACTATTTCAAAAGATGCAATGCAATTCTACACTGCATAACTCTAAGAAAATCTATTGGATCAGAAAGACCATATTCCTCTTGGTCTCAGTAGCAATGCAAATGAGTTGCCCAGTGATGCAATTTGTTCTGGTGTCCACAGTTCCCAAAAAATGTTGATAAATTGAAGGACACAGACATGTACCGAATAACCTAAGTATTATGAAATAGTCCTAACAGTAATTCTCTCCAGAAGCTCAAAGCTGTTAAACTTGATAAAAAAAGACCAAGGGATATATTCATTGATAAAAGAGGGCTATTTTATCAGATTGACAAATGCCTGAGATCCAGTCAATAGCGAGCTACAAGTGGAGAAACACACAAACAAACAAACAAACCCCAGACATATTCTGTATGAAAATACAACACATATGTCTAACAGGGAGGCAATCAGTCCAAGTGTCACTCAACCAAGGAGGTAGGATGTTCCCCTTATCTAGATTTATTTCAGTCCAAACTGGCCATTAAAAAAGATAATAAAAAAAAATCTTTGTTCTACTTCAAAGAAATTTATTCAGGGGAAGACTACAGCACATGAGTTAGAGGGCACTAATTGATCCCAGAGTCTCTTTGGTAACTTAATAGAAGTCTGAAAAGAAAAGTACAAGTACTATACAAGACGATTTACTGTGCCCTCAGCAGTTATGCATCACTTCAAAATATTGATGCAAATAGATTGTAAAATAGGAACTTCAGAAGTTATTTTCCAGGAAAAGAAAAACCTGATCTGAATTAGCTCTATAGCATCACTAGGCCATTCACTTTTTGGACCAATTCCATGTTGATTAGGGTTAAGAGAATATCTTGCACTAATTCTTCTACTACTCAGACAGGCCAAGCACAGTTTAGCTGTGATAGTGCACAAAGCTAGCTTTTCTAATACTTGGTTCAGGAAGTTCCCTAGACCTAGAATACGACAAAGTCACTTGATGTTTTCTGCAAATGGTGTTGACATCTTTTCATTGTCTACACAAGCAGCCAAATTGTTTTCAGCTTCAGTGGACTGAAATGGAGAATGTGAGAAGAAAATCCTATGCTAAAACCAGATCTCTGCAGTGCTTTTATTTTCATGTCTATAGGGCACATGATCTGTCTGTTTGGGCTCATGTCCTTTACAAGTTCCCCAGTATTCCTAGGCCCTAGATACTGGTAGGTCATAGGTATTACTGGGGAAATGAAAAAGTCATAACGGAGTTTCAGTAATTTTCTCCAACATATCAAAACAAAAAGAAGCTTAAATTCTTGTATTCATCAAGCAATAATATTGTTGGAATTGACTTGATACTGTTCAATCACAGACTGTGAAGAAATGAGTACTGGGACCCAGCTTATGGTTCAGTTAACAGAATGACTTCTGTGCAAAGAAATGCCATCTCTGCTGGAAATGTATTTGCCCTTTGCTCTGGAAAGACAATTTGCTATTTTCTTTCTTACGAAGGCTGCAGATAAAGTTGCCCAAAATATTACTGAATAATTGAAGATGGTCAACTCTGTCCCTTTCCTTAAACTAACTCCATCAAGATAAAGAGTGTGCACATACAAATCACTGCACAGATATGCTGTAAGCACAGATGTAGCTAACTGCTGATCTACAGTAGCCTGATCTTCAAATTTAATCTCTTTCCTCTTGATTCCTTTCCATTGGGAAATATTTTATTTTTGTTTACGTCCCTCAGAATTTGGTCATGAAAGCTTTCCTAAGTAAGCTTTCAGAACACCAAAATTTTGAGCAGGAAAAACAAATATTAAAGATACAGAACTATTAAAACTAGCTTAAAAGAAAGGCTTATATTTTTTCTAAAGCTTAAAAAAAAGGGTACAGTATTCCAAAATCAGTGAAGAAAAGTGTACCAGCTCAAGATTTATGGTCACGGCATTTCTTTTTATTCTTAACATAAAAAATCCTGGGACTTTTCTAAAGTTTGTGCTGGGGAAAAAAAAGGGGAGGATAGATCCATTCTCTGCAACACTACAAACAACTACTTCTGCAGTAATTCAACTTTCTCTTCAACCCCAGGGCATTGATTACCCTCAGTTGATAATGCAGATCAGTGTATGACTAGATTTTGGTTACGCTTCCAGAACTCAATATATGAACATTATTTTATTTTATTTTATTTTGTTTTCAATTTTATTTTTTAATATTTGTTTAATCTATGAGACCAAGAGGATAAATTAAGATTCAAAACACATTTAGAAAATGTCCAAACATTTAGTTAAAAAAATACTGTTGAGGTTAAGCAATTCAAAATTTCTACTGAAAAAAAGTCAAGCAAATGTGTTCCCTGGGGGGAGAAGAAGATTGATCATGCCCTCTGGAACCATTTTTTTGCTTCAAAACCTTGTGTTTTGTATAGCTGTGGCTCCAAATTGTCAAAATGGAAGTTTTCCCAATTGGGCATTCCTAAAAAGTATATTATTGTCAATATGCAATATAACAAATTATTTAAATAAGGGCTTTAATTTGGAGGGATTTTCAGGAACATGTTTTGTGTAACTAAAACATATGTGGATTTATATATATAAATATTAACAATAAATGTGTGTATATCTGTATAAGCAAGTTATAATAACAACTCAAACAGTCCCATTTCAGCAAAACACTTAACTTCAGGCAAAATTGAGGATAATGACACTATCAGGATGCTTAAAGAATTTTTACATGCTCTGATGAGTCAGAACTAAAGACATTTTCAACCTTTTTTTCTGACAATTCATATACTTCTTTCTACTCATTTCAAGCAGTTGCAGTGCATGCTCCATACAACAGAGGGTTTTTTGTTGTTTGTTTTTAAGCCAGACTTCTATTTTACTAGAAAATAACAATATCAATTATAATTTCTTTTTCAGGGAGGTTAAGTATGGAGACATTGACTTCATAAGTTGTTGCTGGTTAAAACTGTTGTCTGGAAACATTAGATGTAAAGCATCAAGGGAAGAAAATTACTGTTGCAGCATGTTGTAGGCTGGAACCTGCATGGGCTTTGACAGGGCAATGCTTCAGATCAGTTTCATTGTAGCAGTCTGATCCCTTTTCAGCGTCTGGGGTGAACCCACTGTGGCTAAACTAAAGTTAATTACAGTATGGTGCTGGATCAATTGACACACAGATACAAGCATTTCAATTAGCTAGAATTTTCAGTGGCAATTCGCTAGTGGTGTTGGAAATCAGGCAACATCAAAGACCAATGCAGTCACTCCAAGCAGCATCTGGAGAAATCAGAAAATTCAGCTGCTTTAATAGCATTGCCTTTGTAGGTGTAGTAGGTGTTATTTTTGGTTAATTAGAAACAAGAACAAACCAAACTAAAAACAAACAACTTTGAAGCAAAACCAAGTAGCACAAGGCAGAGTTTTTTCTGCTCTTGAATTGCTACACGTGAATATGCTGTGCATCATTTGAAATGTAGCTTTCACTACAATTGAAACATATTTAATAATACTAAACCAAGCACTGGAGTGTATATTTACTCAGAAATCCACAGAGCAGAATCTCTAGCTCTGCCTGGGAAAACACCAAAGAAGGATGAACTCAAATTATATGATTGGTTAGGAGCAAGTCAAGCTTGAAGAGGATAGTCTTTAAAACCTTTTCAACCTGTTTAAGTTTCTGAAAGGGGTTGTATGAGATTTTTTCTGACAGAAAAGAGGACGCAGTGACCCAGAACCCTTACACTCTACCTTGTTCTACCTTGTGACTGTAGTTTCTCGCTCTTGCGAGGTTTTATTATTCAGTGTATCACCAGTAAAAAACCCACACACTTCTGATTTACCAATGACAGATATACTAAAGCTGATAAAGGAACTGCAAATTCTCACCCTTACCTGTTTCTGTTGGTTTTGCTCTTCTCCTGCACTGACTCTGGATGGTGCAGGGTAAAAGGTTCTGCTGTGCTACAGGTCATATGGTAGATATAAGCCTTCTTTTCATCACTATTACTATCACACAGAATGCTCCAACACTTGATTACCTCTTTTCCCACGTTTAGTATTTTGAAAGCATTAATTGTTTTTGAGAACCTGAACAGACACAGATTTTTGTTGTTGTGTTAATTCTTAAAAAGTCAGGTCTTCAGAATCATCTTTGCATTGATCTTCTACTTAATATCTAAAGCAACTCTACATTCCCCCAAAACCGGAATCTAAGAGCAAGTCAGTGTTGCTGTACTTATGTTAAATGTAGCTGAAGTGACTTAGTGAAGCAAATAATTGCACTTCTGTTATATACTGCAACTCTTTGAGTCATGTAATGAATGAATCATTGACGTTTCTTTTAATGACAGCAATGCATTAAAAAAAAAAAAGGCACACCTTACACTATCTCAGATGTCTCTTCTTCACATTAGTGCAGGCAGTGTACTCAAATCAATCATGAAACCATGGAACCTGTAGGATGGAAAGGACCTCTGGTCATTTAGAGCAACCTCCCTGCTCAAAGCAGGTCCAGATAGACCAGGTTACTCAGGGCTATATCCAGGGGATTTTAAAAATCTCCAAGGAAGGAAATTTCATAATCTCTCTGGGTGACCTGTTACAGAACTTGACCATCACCACAGTGAATTTTTTTTCCTTATTTCAAGCCAGAATTTCCCACATTGCAAGTTGTGAACATTGCTTCTTGCCCTTCCACTTTGCACCTCTAAGAAAATCTAGCTCCTTGCTCTCTGAATCTTCAAATCAAGTAATTGGAGACCACAGTGAGATCTCCCCTTAATTCTCCACCTCTTCAGAAAGAACAAACCCAGTTCATTCACCCTGTCCTTTATTCATGTCTTCCAGCTGCCCAGGCAATTTGTTATCCCTTGTCTAGACTCACTCCAGTTTATCCATCTTTTTTTTTGTACAGCATACACAAAAGTAGATAATGTACTCCAGATGCTGTCTCTCAAGCACCAGTCCAAGGGGAAGAGTCACTTCAGTTACCCTGTGGGCTACAGTATCACTAATAAGTCCCAGAACTTGTGTGGCATTTTTGATTCAAGAACAAACGCACTGCTAATCATGTTTAATTTTTTAGTCAGAAACACCTGGTCTTGCACTGCAACATTTTCTAGCCAGTCCATGCTGCTGTGTGGGATCCCAGGTGCAGAACTTTGCTAAGTTTTCCTAAGGTTCAAATCAGTCCATATCTTCCAGCTTGTCCAGATCTCTCTAAATAAGAGTCCTGCCCTGAAACCTGGTATTATTCTCAAACTTGCATACCCTTCATCCCATCGCCCATGCCACTAATAAAGACATCGAGCAAGACTGGCCCCAGCATTGACCCCTGAGGAACCAGCCAGCAGCTGGACTTCGTACTGCTTGTCATTGCCCTTCAAGTAGGTGAGCCCACTTGGTTTTCCATCCATCTTATTGCCCACTTACCTGGCCTCCACGTCTCCAGATTGGCTCTGCCTTGAACGACAGATAAGTTTGCATCCCAGCAGATGGAGCCACTGGATGGTCCCCAGCTGATCATCAGGTGTCTGAGCTTCCTGTGACTGCATGTGACCACGGGCCCTCCATGATTTCTGCACTGCGAAACTTTTCTCACTTTCACCATTCAAAACCAAGGTCAGACCAGGTTAAATTTTAAAAAAAGTATAATACACAGAACACTCAGCCAGTTAATAACATCTTAAGTAACCAGAGGTACATAAAATTAGGACTTAATTAGAGTTAACTGCATTTCAGACATGGAGAAAGCATGATGTCCTCAGAAGGGGCCAGCAGCTCCCCGGGGCCCAGGTGTTGGGAACATGCAGGGCACCTCAACCATGGGGGCCCTCCCAGGGCAGGGCCCAGCAGCCAGGGCCCATACTGTACCCCATCCAGGAGAAGGGCAGCTGGGGGCACTGGGGCAGTCCCAGCTCCTAGCCCAGGCACCGCTCTAGGGCTGGGCAGAGGCTGGGCAGGGCAGGGCTGGAGGGAGCTGGATCCTGGCCCTGCTGAACATTCTCTGGGTGACATGGCGTCCTGGGCCTGGGCAGGTACAGGGAGCCCCAGAGATGGGACAGGACTGAGGGTGCCCCCAAGACCTGGCAAGAATTGAGTATTGTACCTTTTAAATGTAAATGAAATGTATTTTCCAAGAACACCCCAGTAAGGAAGACTAAAATACGGAACTATCTTCATGTTGAAAGTGGAACAACTGAAATCCCATGTGCCTCATCTTCCTTTAATATTCACGCTGCTGTCAAATGTATTTTATCCCTCCTTAATCTCTGGGTCATCCCATCCCCTCCTGCACTCTCACCTTTACCAGGTTCTGCAGCAATATAACTGCCAGGCAAAGGAGAAACACCAAAGAAGTGGAGTGCAATCTGCAACATTAAAATTTAGTTTGTAAAATTTTTAGGAATGAATTAAGAATATGAATTGTTTTTATTGATGCTGCTGCTAGGTCTTTTTATTTTCTGCCTAAACTAATGTTTTTCTGAAAGGCAGAATTCATCTGTATTTATTATTTTGTCCTTTTGCAATTACCTGTACTCAAGAGTGCTTTACTTGCATCACTCCCTATTACGATATAAGTTAACTTTGCCTGATTCTCATATAAGTGTTACTTTTTTGTACTTTAGAATAGAGAGAAACTTAGTTTAATGGCAGTTTGACAGCTTTTCCTCCAAGTGACAAACTAAAATTGATCAAATGTACATTAGAGCTTTTAACTCGGAATCATGTGGTATCCTGTAGGGAATGGAATTAGCTATGATGTATGAAAAACACTGCATTCATATCCTGATCATTCACACTAAACTTCCAGTTATCTCCTTTTATCTGCTTATCTCCTTTTATCTGCTTGACTGGCTTCACTAGTTTTAACAGAGGTGTCCAGAGCACCTGTAACAGTGTCAGATCACAATCCTTTAAGTTCTCTGTCACAGTCCTGTTGTGTATTTAGAAAACAGGCACTATGGTTCCCTGGTAGCTGATAACAGGCTGCACAGGAATGGCACAAAACTGCACCAGGGAGGTTCAGAGTGGGCATTAGGGAAAATTTCTTTACTGTGAGGGTGATCAAACAATGGAACAGGCTTTCCAGAGAGGTGGTTGATGCCCCATGCCTGTCAGTGTTCAAGAGGCACTTGGATAATGTCCTGAATAGCATGCTTTAAGTTTTAGTTAGCCCTGAAGAGGTCAGGCAGATGGACTCAATGATCTTTGTAGGTCCCTTCCAACTGAACTATTCTGTTCTATTCTGTTCTGTTCTGTTCTGTTCTATTCTATTCTATTCTATCCTATCCTATCCTATCCCATCCCATCCCATTCCATTCCCATTCCCATTCCCATTCCATTCCACTCCATTCCAGTATTTGGGTAGTACTGCTCATTTATTACTATAAATGTCCTGACTTTCTTGTATAAGAGGAGGGATTTTTTTAAGTCAGAAATGGCATGGTACACATTTTTTGGGGAAAAAAAAGAAAAGAGCGGAGTGGAATTTATTGTCTAGAAATCCACAGAGATTTCTTCTCCTAAAGCCTTAAATGTCCTTTGATGTCCTTAAATGTCCTTAAATGACCTATGAAGTCTCACATGTCAACAGTGACTTATCAGTAGTCTTGACACATTCTTTACTTTTCTTCAATGGACTAAAAATCTTCCTGATTTTTGGAAAGTTTTTTTTTCTTTTTATTTTTTTTCTTTTTCCCACAGTAGGAACATAAAAAGGAGTTTTACATCAACCAGCTGTGAATAAATAAGCTAAGATTCTTTCTCAACAAATCAGAGTCCCTTTCTGCATTTTGTCAAAGGTTCTCTGATGTAGGATATGCCACTGCGTCTACAGTGGTGACAACTGCACCTTACTGGAGTTTAAATGAATGATTATTTCCCTTTAATTTCAGTAATGATAACACCTATTTGGCAGTTTTAACCTTATAGAGTATTTGATTTGAGACAACTTTGAAGATGACACTATATCAGCTGTCAGGGTTCTCCAGAGCAAAGTATTGTTCTCCTGCTACCTCTCTTCTCTCTACTGCTGTCTCTGAAACAGTGGTAGTGGAGGAATGTCATATTAAGATAATTCTTATGCCTAATGCACTGTCGTCCTCAAGAAAGCTTCCTGCAGATGCACATGCCATGTGATATAGATGCTGTGTAAATGTTCCAATCTGCAAGTAAATGAAGCTTGACTTTTTTTTCTGTATCCAGGCATTGAAAATATGCCATTGGATAATATCAAAAGATCAAGAAAAATCAGAACAATTATTCAATTATTCACAAGCAATTATTCACATAAAATGTGGGTGTGCATACTAACATTTCAAAGATCTGGGGTTTGGGAACAGGAAGAGTTGTTGATCTTAACTTCAAAATAGAGCTTCAGACTTAGAGCTGAGAGGATGACAAAAATATATATATATTTAAACACATTTTGTAGTTTCCTTGAGTGCTCATGTTTGTGCTGATAACTGCTTCTCCAAATTACCCACTTACCTATGATTTTGTTACCCACTACCTGCTTACGGGCTGAGCAGGCTGCAATTTTAAGGGAAGTACCACATTCAATCTAACTCCTAGAGACGTGTTTCCTTCTTGTTTAAAAAAATAAAATAAAAATGAGACCATAACAGGGCTTGTAGTTTAAACATGTCAACAAACTGGGAGCAGGATGGAATATTAGATTTATATGTTCATTAAATTACTGTGCAGCTCAAACTACTTTTCTGTGGAGGATTTTCAATTATGTTGAGAATGAAAGTCAATTCAAAAGTAGTGAAGTAAAAGGAACAATTAAGGAGAAGATTTCTGCATATAAACTGCTGAAAATTTTTGAGACTGTGTAGAACATTCCGTACTGGTGCAGAAGGGAAAGGAAGAAGTGGAGAGAAAGCAAAAAATAATCTAGGTTAGTGGGAAAAATTATTTCAGCAACTTTTCTTCTCTCGCTTCACCAACACTATAGGCATGGATCACTTTAGAAGGTTGCTTTAATCTTTTTAGATATGTAGTATCTACATATACATCTACGTGTATGTTCAGGGTTCAGCACCCACTGGCCTTCAAAAGATTCTCATTCTCAACCTGAGGCTGCATAGAATCATGGAAAAGATGAGAGACCTCTTCAGGTCATTAAGCCCAGCCTCCTCACTCAAAGAAATTAGGACTGTTGCCCGTATTAGGCAGTCAGGTCACTCCTGGTTTTATCTAACCAAATATCAAAGAATACCAAAATTTCCCTGGGCAACCTGTTGCACTACTACCCTCCTGGCTGAAGTTATTCCTAATGCCAAAACTGAACTTCCCAGGCTGAAAGTCTTATCCAGTACTTCACTTTGCTGCCTAAAAGCAAGTCTTAGGAAGAACAGATAGGTAACAGTGATCAATGATCTTATCAATGATACGAACTTATCAATGATAAGGGGAATAAGTCAAATATTGCTAGAAAGGCCTGAGATTTTATGCTTTAAAAAAGAGGATCAGAAAAAAAAAAAAAAAAAAGAAAGAAAAAAAAGCCATTGGACAAAGTGATAGAATAAATGAGAGAAAAATTATAAAAAATTAAAAACATAAGCTAATGCAAGAGAGAAGATAACAACAAGAAGAACAAGGATCAGAAAATCAAATGGAAGGAAAGCAAATCAAAAAAGGTATATTAACCATTCAAAACCAAAAGTACCAAAATGAGAAATAACAAACAGAAAAAAAAATGGATCACACTGATCACTAACATAACTATGTAGTCTGTGGTGTGAGAAACTGAAAGCACATCAGAATTAAAATAAGAATATTGGACATCTTACCCAGTAGATATGAAATAATGTAAAAATGAAACGATTTTCAATTAAAAAAAAAAAATCTCTTTATCTTCTCTAATCCACAAATGGTGAGACATAAAATTCAGTGGAAGATCAGATTTGCTGATTTTAGGGGAATTACAAAATTTTGTGAACCTTGGTTTTCACAACAATAGGATAGGATGATTTAGTCATCCAGGAAGAATTTTTTTTTTTTTTACAAATGCAGACAAAAAGAATTGTATGAATAGATACTGTATATTATTTGTAGACCTCAGAAGCTTGAAATAGTCACCAGACAAAGAAAAAGGAAGAGAGAGACAGAGAGAAATCTGTTTCTTTCAATGAAGATAAAAATCAGAACAGATCGATTTGTGAGACAAAACACTAAAGCGCAACATCAAAACTGTCTCCCATGGAGTTTACAATAGAGCATCGTACAATCCCTTGTTATTTTTAAACTGTAGTCATGAGATATAAAACTCAAAAAGAAATAAGGGCATCATAGTGAAGAATGAGGGTTATTGAAAAACAGGGACTGAAGATATCTGCAGTGACTGAGATGGCTCATATAAGAAGCAAACACCCAGGAGACATCCTAGTTGCGTTTAGATTCAATAAAAGCCAATTCCCTTCCTTATTGGAGATTTTGCTTGTAATCCTAGTGGTTTATGCTACATTTTGAAGGAATGTTCTGGTCTAGGAGATGTCTGGCTAGTTAATTGATTTGTTTTAGGGTAGCAGCCTCTGCACTGGTCTCCTAATGCTAGACAAAACCAGGCGTCCTACTAAATCTTAGATGCTAAATATTTAAATGGGCCTTAACCCTGAACATTTATCTTCAACATTTATTTCAGATACATATATCTCTAGTTGCAAAAAATGAAAGCACAAAACCACTAGGCAACTAACCCATTTCATCATTAGGTTATTCAGCAGTAACAGACATCTAAGTGTTTTGAAAAATTATTCCCAGAACAAAGTCCCATTTTCAAAATATCTGATGATATAAAATCCGGACAGAATTCAGTGCTTTGGAATCAAATGTGTTTTGAGAACATAACCTTAAGTATCTAACTATATATAAAGTCCTAAATCACTATTTTTTTACTATCTAGAATAAGAATAAGAGCGAGTGACGGTGAATGGAAAGTGCTCAGGGACAGAGGATGCCAGGTATGTCACCAACCTTAACAAAAGTGCAGGGTAAGTTCAGGGATGGGGCATCCACAACTTCTCTGGGCAACCTGTTCCAGTGCCTCACCACCCTCAGACTAAAGAATATCTTCCTAATATCTGGTCTAAATCTACCCTCTTTCAGTTTAAAACCATTCCCCCTTGACCTATCACTACACTCCCTGACAAAGAGTCCCTCCCCAGCTTTCCTGTAGGTCTCCTGGATGGCTGCTAAGGTCTCCCTGGAGACTTCTCCAGGATGAACAAACCCAACTCCCTCAGCCTCTGTTTGTAGGAGAGGTCCCTTGATCATCTTTGTGGCCCTCCTCTGGGCTCTCTCCAACAGGTCACTGTCTTATGAACATAAACTCAAGTAAATGCATAACATTGAGGATTTTTAGATCTAGTTAGGCTGAGGCACCATGGGAGGCAGACACAACTTAAGGACAATTTTTTTCTGGGCTGGGTATTTGCACAAGCTACAGTTTTTTATTCTGCAGTCAGAAGTGGAAGGGATGAAAAAAACATGACTATTATTGAAGTAACTGGGACTCATATAAGTATTTTTGTTTT
This sequence comes from Anser cygnoides, assembly GCF_040182565.1. Taxonomy (NCBI): domain Eukaryota; kingdom Metazoa; phylum Chordata; class Aves; order Anseriformes; family Anatidae; genus Anser; species Anser cygnoides. Next base: position 68,157,296 of record NC_089875.1, read on the forward strand.
GTGTTTTTACTTCAGTAATGGTTGTAGTAGTATGTCTTGTGTAGCATGCCACTGCATACCAGCACTCATGACTGTGGTAAATTGTTTCCATGAACATAGTCCAGAAATTTTCAGCTACTTTCTGAAATCATTTTGGAACATTGAAGAGACTAGGTGCCTTTGTTTTACTACTTGTATAGAAATTAAACATCCTGAGAAGTGAGGATGATAAGATTGAGGAATTCTATTGTCTGGAAATAAAGGCAGGTGGAGCAATAGAGAATTAGAGAAACCTTTTGAAAGGTGTTTATTTTGGCTGAAAAAGGAGGGTAGACTATTCTACCCAGGCAGATTTACCCCACATATTGACTTGAGGTATAAACTCTAATTGGGTTTGTCATCTTCAAGGGCATGCTTGAATGGGTTTGCCATGCAAACAGAAGAGAAGGCAGAGAATTCTGTCCTCAACTCAATATGCAATGTAAAAGTCATATTTTCAATGCCTTTCTTTAGAAGAGTGGTATATGTGACTTCCTAAAGATAGGACTAAGTGCTGGGTTGCGCTGAAAAGCTGAGAACCTTGAGAAAATGTATCACCCTTCAAACTTAAAAGACATCACTTTTCCTTTAAAACCCTTACTACTTTTGCACATGCCTTTGCAATTCATATTCTGCAGTATATTAAATCTGAATTTTGTATAACAATGTTAAAGATGCATGCATACATTGAGTTCCAGAGATGCACATTTAATGGAAATCTACCTCAGCAGTGTTTTTAAAACTATTTAAATCATAGACAAATCACACCTGATCTCAACTAGACCAATAAAATGCACATCCTACAAACCTTAGTCTTGACACACTAAAACAATTAGATATGTCCTTTACTTAAAATAAAAAAAATAAATAAAAAATGAATGTAATAGTGCCATCTCTCCTCATTTTAGATTTTTTTTTTTTTAAGTAAAATAGCTTATCTCCTGAATTTTCTACCTTGCATTTTGCAGTCTTTCCCAGATGAAATTCCTTCACACTATCAAACTATATTTTATTTTGATTGGAATTTTTCTTAGTTGTGCCTTTCAAGGTGTGGTGATTTTACCTACATGGGCAGCTGAACTCCACCACAGCAGCTCTCTCACTCTCCCTCCTCAATGGGAAAGGGAGAGAAAATACAATGAAAAGGGCTCAAGGGTTGAGATAAGGAGAAGGAGATCACTCAACAATTATCTTCATGGGCAAAACAGACTTAGCAAAGGGACTAATGTAATTTATTTCCTATTACTAACAAGCTAGAGCAGTGAGAAACTCAAACTAAAAACACCTCCCCCCGATCCACCCTCTTCTACGTCCTCCCCCCAAGCAGTGCAGAGGAACAGGCAATGGGGGCTGCAGTCAGTTCCTAATGCTTCTTCTTCACCACTCCCTCACGGTCCCTCTCTGCCCCTGCCCCACGCGGGGTCCCTCCCACGGGATGCCGTCCTTCCCGAACTGAGCCTGCGGGGGCTGCCCACAGGCAGCAGCTCTTCAGGAACTGCTCCCACACGGCTCCGTACCACGGGGTCCATCCCCCAGGAGCAAACTGCTCCAGCACGGGTCCCCCACGGGCGGCAGCTCCCCCCAGACCCCCTGCTCCTGCGTGGGCTCCTCTCCACGGGCTGCAGCTCCGGCCCGGGGCCTGCTCCTGCGGGGGCTCTCCATGGGCCGCAGCCTCCTCCAGGCCACATCCACCTGCTCCACCGGGGGCTCCTCCACGGGCTGCAGCGTGGAGATCTGCTCCGTGTGGGACCCGTGGGCTGCAGGGGGACAGCCTGCTCCACCAGGGGCCTCTCCACAGGCCGCAGGGGAACTGCTGCTGCCTGCCTGGAGCACCTCCTGCCCTCCTGCTGCACTGACCTGGGGGGCTGCAGGGCTGCTTCTCTCACACTTTCTCACTCCTCTCTCCCAGTCATGCAGCAGGTTTTTTTTTAGCACTTTCTTAAATCTGTTCTCCCAGTAGCAGGTCCTTTTTGGAGCTGGCTGGAGCTGGCTCTGATCTGACCTGGGGCAGCTGCTGGGCTCTGCTCACAGAGGGCCACCCCTGCAGGCCCCCTGCAAACAAAACTTTGCCAATTAAACCCAGGGCACAAGGTTTCTTATAAAAAAAAAAGTCAAAATAATCATGTTCAAGACAAACTTTCAAATCTGAAATGTTTAAGATGATTTTAGATTAGGCACATTAATTCAGCTGTCCCTGGCAATTATCACTGTTTTAAGAGTAATGCATGTCAGACCCTCACCTGGAAGCCAGTAAATCTATGGTAAATTAAGCTGTTAATTTTACATTTATGAGCTTTATGAGTTTTACCTTCTGACTCTGAATAGTTAAAATTAATTTATTGACTATGGAAGATGAAGCAGTCTGTTTACAATTACGGGCTGACTCCAGACAGTGAATTTACTACAGTTCTCCTAAAACTAGTAGAAAGAATTACAAAGGTTTGAGAGGAAACTAGATCAGACTGACAAAGACAAAAATGAATACTATCTGCACTTACACTGGGGGGGGGGGGAATTATATATAGGTGGTATATAAAATTAACACAATTAAAGACTAACTCCAAATAAGAGTGTGTGTTTATGTTTTTGTTTGTTTGTTTGTTTTGTTTTGTTTTTTAATAATTCTTGTCAAAATCACTGGGAAGATTAGCTGAAATGGAAACTGCATCAGGCCATTTGGGTACCTGGGGAGTCTACACATTGATTTGAGTTTCTAAAACATTCCAAAACCAAGGAAAAAAAAATATAAGGAAAAGTTTATTGAAAATAATGACAGAAGAAAAAAAAAAGTCTTTTTTTTTTTTTTTCCAACAAAGGCAATCAAAAGCGTACTGCAACATTTGAAGAGAAACTCAACCAGTGTGACACATTTGAGAATCTGACCACTCTTAAAGTGATGGCTAGACAAAAAGTGTTTACTGGATGGCTCAACATTATAATACCTATTTCCTTATACAGTTCAGGGGGGAAATGACTAACCTTAAAAAGTGCTCCTCAAAAGCCAGAAAGCAGATCAGGGCACTGTTTGACAAAGGACAACAAGAAGACATGGAATGCAAAATATCTGTGTTAAATCCAGTCCCTGTCTGAGTAGTTGGGACCTATTTACAGTTGCCATCATCTGATGCCTAAATTCTCTGTCCTTTGAAAACTACTCAGTCCTTGAGATAAATATAGGTCCTTATATTCGAGGCAAGACTCAAATGCAGAGGAAAGGTGTATGTAAAAAATTAGGTTTTGCAGTATTTACCAGGAGTTGATGAAGTACTTAGCAATGGCTTTCTGTTAGCATCACTACTCTGAGATATAATAGACATGAGTTTAAGTGCAAGTGTGCTACTGCAAGATTATGTTCTCAGGGAAAACCACTAACTTCTTCATCCTACAATAGAGAGGATCTATATCCTGTGTAGCTGAATAATTATTTCTGCATCTGAACTCAGTAGAAGTTTACACAGGAACAAGTCTTGCTTTCCTGTAGGCTTAGTGCTCTGTGTGTCCTTTTCCAAGGTCTATCACCTGCCAAAGGGGATTCTTTCTCCTGTGCATTTATCTTTGATTGCCCAGTATATACATTTTTAAGTCATAGATTCTCTCTCCTAATTTTCTTGTGAAGTACCTAGCATAGTTGGATCTCATTTGAAATCCTGAGATTGTTCAAATATGAGGGAAGGATAAACAGAATACTCTCTGTCCTAATGGTCCTGCTCATTTCTTTTGTTAATGACTGGAGATTTAGGAACTGGGTATTAGAAACAATAGGCTGAGCCTGATTTGAAGTCAGCTGGGACTGAAACAGACTATCTTTATAATTTATTCAAACATTCAAACTGTTTTAATATGAAATGCTGGCAGGTTCCCATGATATCTTATTTTATCTTCTGGTAGAATTCCTCGTATGGGTTTGTTTTTTAAGGTCAAAAATGTAAATTACAATCTATCTTGCTCTTGTGATTCCTACCTAATATGAAGATAACTCTTTTTATATATGCCATAACTCATAAAATAAAAACTTAATCCAATTAAATATATGCTTCACTAGATTCTTAAACTCTCCCAGTTTGAATAATAAAACCTTTCTTAGAAGGCTTCTTATGTTGAAATGGTAATAAGTGCATTTTCAGATATGAAAGAACTTGTTTCTATTCTTAAAGCTTATGGTGGCACCTACAGTAATTCAGTTTTCTTTCATCTCTCACTACACATTTCTACATCTGCATTTGAATAAAAGTCTGGTTTAATTTCCTTGATGAAAACACATGTAACAAGTTTGCCTATTAAATGTGTGAAAATAGGATTCACTTTGGAGTTGCTAACCTTTCTGGATTTTTCTGATGGGACATAAATTCTCCTATACTAATGTGCTATCTCACATTGGTTCAGGGCCATACACAACAAGATCAGACAACATCCTAGCTGATTTAGCAATCAAACACAAACGAAACAACATGAACAAGAGGAGAACTTCATGTTCCAGGATTCCCAACAACACTATATTAATCAAGTCAGTGCTTAAAAATGCTTTAAGTGCATTATTGTTGCTCTTTTGACAGACGTTACTTCCTATACAAATTTATTTCAACAAATTATATTTTGTAGAATATAATTACAGTGTATTATGAAAGAATAAGTGACAAGTTTTGCCTTGTACATTCCAAAATGCATATACACTTACTCATTTATGATTATATCTCCCCAGCCAGAGATCTGCAGCCAGAAAAAACTTTGACACTGGAATCAAACTAATATGATATCTATTAATATAGATTTAGGGCTTTAAACTAGAGTTGAAGGGGGAAGGGGACAAAACCAGGCATGCCGGTGATGAGCTAAGGGATGGTGCGCTAGAATCAGAGGGACTGTGTGCCAGTGAGGTCCTTCGGTCGGCTCCACAAGGTGCTGTGTGTAGGGAAGCACATTTGAAGTGCATCTACACAAATGCACACAGTATGAGGAATAAAATGGACGAGCTAGAAGTCTTGGCCCAGTCCCACAGCTACAACATCATCAGCATAAGCGAAACCTGGTGGGATGAGTCCTGTGGCTGGTGTGCTGCAATAGATGGTTACAGGCTCTTCAGGAGGGACAGGCAGGGTAGGTGAGGTGGCGGGGTGGCGATGTATGTGAAGCATGGGCTGGACTGCGTGGAACTTCAAGTTGGGGATGGCAAAGTTGAGAGCCTCTGGGTAAGGGTTAAGGGACGAACAAATAAAGGGGATGTCATTGTGGGAGTCTATTACAGACCACCCGACCAGGACGACAACACCGATGAATTATTCTTCACAGAACTAAGAGATGCCTCAAGATCAACTCCCCTTGTCCTTATGGGAGATTTCAACTTGCCAGACATCAACTGGGATCACCACACAGCTGACACGAGCAAGTCCAGGAGGTTCATAAAGCACCTAGATGATAACTTCTTGGTGCAGGTGCTAAGGGAGCCAACTAGGAAAGGTGCCCTCCTTGATCTGTTGCTGGAGAACAGAGAGGGTCTTGTGGGAGATGTGGCAATTGGCGGCCATCTCGGTCATAGTGACCATGAAGTGGTTGAGTTTAGAATTTATGGTGACAGAAGGAAAACTGCCACCAAAACTTCAGCCCTGGATATGGGGAAAGCAGACTTCAGGCTGCTCAGGGAACTAGTCAGCAAGTTCCCCTGGGAAGCTGCTTTTGAAGGCATAGGCGTCCATCAGTGCTGGTCAATCTTTAAGCACTGCCTCCTAAAAGCACAAGATCAGGCGATTCCAAAATATCGGAAGGCAGGCAGGCAGGGCAGAAGGCCAGCCTGGCTTACCAGGGATCTTCTACTGGAGCTTAGGCGGAAAAAGAAAGTGTACGGCTACTGGAAGGAGAGTCAGGCGACAAGGAAGGAATACAGGGATGCTGTTTGTGTTTGTAGGGAGAAAATTTGCGGGGCCAAAGCCCAACTAGAGTTGAAGCAGGCCATGTCTATGAGAGACAATAAAAAAGGTTTTTTTAGATATGTTAACAGAAAAAGGAGAACCAAAGAAAACATAGGTCCGATACTTGACGGGGAAGGTCTCCTCACAGACAACGACATAGGCAAAGCAGAGACGTTTAATGCCTTCTTCACCTCTGTCTTCAATGCTGATGATGGGCTTCGGGACCCTGGGTGCCCTGAGCGGGAGGACCATGACAGTGGGAATGACAAACTCCCAACCGACCCTGAACATGTGCGGGATTTGCTGCTCCACCTGGATCCATACAAGTCTATGGGTCTGGGTGGAATCCATCCCAGGGTGCTTAAAGAGCTGGCTGATGTCATCGTGGGACCTCTCTCAATTACTTTTCAATGATCTTGGGAATCTGGAGAGGTCCCAGTAGACTGGAAGCTGGCAAATGTTGTCCCAATTTTCAAGAAGGGTAAGAAAGAAGACCCTAGCAATTACAGGCCTGTCAGTCTCACGTCAGTGCCTGGTAAAATTATGGAGAAGATGATTCTTGAAGTTATTGAGGCGCACCTGGGGGACAATGCAGTCATTCGTCCCAGCCAACATGGGTTCATGAGGGGTAGGTCCTGCCTAACAAATTTGGTTTCCTTTTATGATAAGATCACCCGTCTAGTCGATCAAGGGAAACCAGCTGATGTGATCTTTTTGGACTTCAGCAAGGCTTTTGACATGGTTTCCCATAGGATCCTACTGGACAAAATGTCCAGCATACAACTTAACAAAACCATCATACGATGGGTGAGCAATTGGCTGACGGGCAGGGCTCAAAAGGTTGTGGTTAATGGGGCCACATCTGGCTGGTGGATGGTCACTAGTGGGGTCCCTCAAGGCTCCATTTTAGGGCCAGTCCTCTTCAATGTCTTTATAAATGATTTGGATGTAGGACTAGAAGGTGTTTTGAGCAAATTTGCTGACGACACCAAACTTGGAGGAGTTGTGGACTCGGATGAGGGTGGAAAGGCCTTGCAGAGAGATCTGGACAGATTGGAGAGCTGGGCGATCACCAGCCACATGAAGTTTAACAAAGGTAAGTGCCAGGTCCTGCACCTGGGACAGGGCAACCTTGGCTATACGTACAAACTGGGCGATGAGACGCTGGGGAGCAGCCCCGCAGAGAGGGATCTGGGGGTTGTGGTTGACAGCAAGTTGAATATCAGCCAGCAGTGTGCCCTGGCAGCCAGAAAGGCCAACCGTATCCTGGGATGCATCAAGCATGGCATCGCTAGGCAGTCGAGGGAGGTGATTGTCCCGCTCTACTCTGCGCTGGTGCGGCCTCACCTCGAGTACTGTGTGCAGTTCTGGGCACCACAGTACAAGAAGGACATTAAACTGTTGGAGAGTGTCCAGAGGAGGGCGACGAAGATGGTGAAGGGCCTAGGGGATATGAGGAGCGGCTGAGGGCACTGGGCCTGTTCAGCCTGGAGAAGAGGAGGCTGAGGGGGGACCTCATCGCAGTATACAACTTCCTCGCGAAGGGGAGTGGAGAGGCAGGTGACCTATTCACTGTAAACACCAGTGATAGGACCCGCGGGAATGGGGTTAAGCTGAGGCGGGGGAAGTTTAGGCTGGACATCAGGAAGAGGTTCTTCACCAAGAGGGTGGTCACACACTGGAACAGGCTCCCCAGGGATGTAGTCACTGCACCAACCCTGTCTGAATTTTAAAAGTGATTGGACTGTGCACTTAGTCACTTGGTCTAAACTTAGGGCAGAACTGTGTGGTGCCAAGAGTTGGACTAGATAATCCTTATGGGTCCCTTCCAAGGCGGGATATTCTATGATTCTATGAATATTTATTTATTTACTATATTACATTTTCCCTCCCGCATTCTCCTTTCATACAGCTTTGGGGTGTGAAGAATCTCTGTCTATCCTGGCTAATGCACAGAGTATCAACTTGGCAGAGGAGATGGGACATAAAAATGACTTGTCACACACACTTGTGTTTTTCAGTAAGTTTAGCTTCACTTTTCCCTTAAGCAAAAGAATTGTGCTTGCTTCAATGAAGCATTAAAAACAGCTCAACAAAAAAAAGAATGCATCAGCAAATAGAGACAACTTGGCAAAGGAACTACTAAAAATTAAAATATGGTTATCTTTTTCAAATGTTCTCTCCCTCAAAACAGGAAGGAAGCCAGAGGATTCATGAGAGAGAGTCTGGAAGACTAATATAAGAGAAAGTGAAATTCTTTTTAATCAAAGGGCATTGTCACTTAATATTAATAATTAAAAATATATCTAATTTAACTTTATCAGATGAAGAAAAATTATGGCAGAGACAGACATTCACATTTTGGGAAAAGCATAAGAACTTTTTAAGATCAGCAAAAAAAAGAGCTAAAATGTAAGTCAAAATAATTATTGTATTCTTTCACTGCTTAATGAAATATTACAGACAGCTGGTGCTCCATAATGAAAAAGGTTCAGGACTGTCTTCTGTGTGCCCTAGCACACTCAAGTAAGTGCTAACCTATGAAACAGGAATTACCACTGACAGTAAGACAAGTATGCTGAACAGTCAAACTCTGCCTGTAAAGAGGATACAAGGAAAGAATTACAAAAATACAATAGGATGAATTAAATTTATTCACTGGGGGAAAAAAAAAAAGCCCACCCTAAAACTAAAATTTTACTTTGTCTTTACTGTGCAAAAGGAAAGTAGATATGTTTGATACGTAGAAAGTTTTCTTTGCCTAGATGATAAGAACACAAAGTCCTCATTTAAAACAGAAAAAAAAAAAAGAATTAGGAAGGGGAAAGGAAATGTCATGCCCCAGAAGCCTGAGACTCACGAAAGCCTGAAAACTGTGCTAGCTGCACCTAGAGTAGATTCTAGGGGTTTTTAGTTCTCGAGAGAAAAACGTTTTGTTTTTCCTCTTTATTTTGTTTTAACTTAACATAGAATTAGAGAATCATTAATACAGAATTAATAATAGAAACATTATTTAGTAAAACTCTTATAGGTCTGGTGTTAGATCAAATTTTTGCTGATTTATTGAATGTGTCTGATATTTGACATGGCAAAAATAAACAGATTGTATTGTCACTTGCTCCCCTGGCCACTACTGGCTCCTGCAGGGTAAACAGCAGCTGGAAAACAGGACAGGAGATCAAGGTAATACTACGACAGAGAAAACAGGGAAGGAAGCATGTGTGGGCTCTAGTCTCTGCTGATCTCCTTTCACATACAATGGCACTTTAAAGAACATTGGTAACAAACTTGTTTTGGAGACTTTCCTAATAGCTATTAGGAATTCATCTCATCATGCCACAGAGATACAGGATTGTTTAGGAACAACAGAGCCACTGAATGTCAACCTTTATGCTTACTGTTTAGAATTATAGAATCATTAGGGATAGAAAAGACCTCCAAGATCATCTGGTCGAACCATTTCCCTACTACCAATGTTACCCACTAAACCATGTCCCTAAGCACCACACCCAACCTTTCCTTAAACACCCACAGGGATGGTGACTCCACCACCTCCCTGGGAAACCCATTCCAATGCCTGACTGCTCTTTCTGAGAAGAAAAGTCTCCTGTTTTACAATCTGAACCTCTCCTGCTGAAACTTGAGGCCATTCCCTCTAGTCCTATTGCTAGGTTATCTTCAAGAAGAAGCCAACCCCAAGCTCCCTGCACCTTCCTTTCAGGCAGTTGTAGAGAGCAGTAAGGTCTCCCCTGAGCCTCCTCTTCTCCAGACTAAACAACACCAGCTCCCTCAGCTGCTCCTCATAGGACTTGTGTTCCACGCCCCTCACCAGCTTCTTAGCCCTTCTCTGGACACGTTCCAGGGCCTCGAAGTCCTTCTTGTAGTGAGGGGCCCAAAACTGCTCACAGTACTCGTGGTGCAACCTCACCAGAGCAGAGTACGTGGGGATGATCACCTCCCTGGTCCTGCTGGCTACACTGTTCCTGATACAAGCCAGGATGCCGTATCTGGCACTGTTCAGGTGAGCATCGACCAACACCCCCAAATCCTTTTCCTCTGCACAGCTTTTGAGCCTCTCTACCCCAAGCCTGTAGTGTTGCATGGGGTTGTTGTGGCCAAAGTGAAGGACCCAGCACTTAGCCATGTTGAACCTCATCCCATTGGCCTCCACTCATCGATCCAACCTGTCCAGGTCCCTCTGCAGGGCCTTCCTGCCCTCCAGCAGATCAACACTTTCCCCTGACTTGGTATCATCTGCAAATTTACTGAGGGTGCACTCAATTCCCTCATCCAAATCATCAGTAAAGATATTAAAGAGGATGGGCCCCGACACTGACTCCTGGGGAACACCGCTGGTGACGACACCAGCTGGATTTCACTCCATTCATCACAACCCCCTGGGCCCAGCTATCCAGCCAGTTTTGAACCCAGCAAAGAGTGTACCTGTCCAAGCCATGGTCTGCCAGCTTCTCCAGGAGGATATTGTGGGAGACCGTGTCAAAGGCTTTGCTGAAGTCTAGGTAGATTGTGTCAACAGCCTTTCCCTTATCGACAAGGTGGGTTACCTGGTCATAGAAGGAGATGAGGTTGGTCAGGCAGGATATGCATTTCATGCTGATTGGGCCTGATCCCCTGGTTGTCCCGCATATGCTATGTGATTGCATTCATTATGACCTGTTCCACAACCTTTCCTGGCACTGAGGTCAGGCTGACAGGCCTGTAGTTCCCTGGGTCCTCCTTATGACCCTTCTTATAGATGGACATCACTTTAGCAAATCTCCAGTCCAGACCATGACTGCTGATAGACAATGGAAAGCAGCTCAGCAATCACACCCGCCAACTCCCTCAGCACCTTTGGGTGGATCCCATCTGGCCCAATGGACTTGTGACAGTCCAGGTGGAGCAGCAGGTCTCTAACTGTTTCCACCTTAATCATGGGGGGTTTCTTCTGCTCCCCATCCCAGACTTCCAAGTCGGGAGGCTGAGTACCCTGAGGTTAAGTGGTCTGACTAGTAAAGACAGATGTAAAGAAGGCATTAAGAACCTCAGCTTTTTCCTTATCTTCAGTAGTCGTGTTCCCCCCTGAGTCCAGTAAAGGATGGAGATTCTCCTTGGCCCTCCTCTTACCGTTAATATATTTATAGAAACATTTTTTGTTATCCTTTACCACAGTGTCCAGGTTGAGTTTGTGCTCAGCTTTAGCCTTTCTGATTTTCTCTCTGCATATGCTGGCAACTTCCTTGTACTCTCCCCAAGGTGCCTGTCCCTTCTTCCGTTGGACATAAACTCTCTTTTTCTCCCGTAATCTCAGCAAAAGTTCCCTGTTCAGCCATGCCGCTCTTTACCTGCCAGCTCATCTTAGGGCACATGGTGACAGCCTGCTCCTGCGCCTTTACAACTTCCTTCTTGAGGAGCATCCTGTCTTCCTGGACCCCCCCTGCTCTTCATGACTGACTCCCAAGGGACACTCCCTACCAGTGTCCTGAAGAGTTCAAAGTTTGCCCTCCCAAAGTCCAAGGTACCAGTTTTAGTGACCCCCCCTCCTGACTTCACCAAGAATAGAGAACTCTACCATTTTGTCGTCAAACTGTGGATCAACTTATCAAGGATTCCTTTGTTGAATTAACAGAAACAGTAATAATGGTATCTCTCAACTACAAGTTGATCCTTATACCCCTTGTTCTCAAAAATCAATGTACAGATCTTTAAAATATTCATAATCTTATTAAAATTAGAAAAGATGCAAAATTTTTCAGTGACATGCATAAAAATTAAGCTTTATTTCAACAGCCTACCTGCTGGGTATCCAAAAAGATAAAATTTGTTTGAGGTCTCCTTCTTCCTCTATTCTTTAGTCCTTTACAAGAAATTATGTCTCCCTTTTCTCCTGTCAACACCTGCCTTCTCTTTTAAGGCTATTCAACAGCAGCCTTCTGCAGAAATTTTCCAGGCACTTATTCTGGCAAAGTCCTCAATAACTTTTTGGGGAAATTGGGATATTTATCTAAATATGATCTAAGTCAGGGAATTATTAATAAAATAGTTCCCTATTATAATTTTTTTTCTTATCTCTCCTTCTATGATTGTGTTCTGTGAAATTGCAATATTTTATCCCTACACTAAGGGACTTCTGTGTATTATTTTTGATAATATTTTTTGAAGCTGTTAGTTAATTACAAGACATTGTTTAAGTTTCCTAAATGCTGAGCATAAGTTCTGAGAATCACATTTTCAATGTAAATATTTATATTTATGAATTAAAATCAATTGCCACAATCTCCAATATTGGCTTAACATTCATTTTTACTAAAATGTTTGCAGAAAAGAAAAGAAAAAAAACACAACAAACAATCAAATAAAATTGTAAACATTCTAGACAAATAAGTGTATGGTTCTAACAATCATTATTTTTTATTATAGTCCCATAGAAATATTTGGTTACGCTCTTAAAGATTGGAGCTAAATTGAGGATGAAGTTGTTGCTTCAAGGCAGAAATGTAATTATGGATCATTATGAGGCACAGAAGCCTTTCCTACCCCTGGCCATAAAAGGATGTTTTCAAGAATCACAAAGAACAAAATAAAGTATGCAGCCCTCTTTATTTTGAGAAATGACAACAACCAACACTTTACTCCAAGTTCTACTAAATGAATAGAAGTCAGATAGTGTGCTGAATGATGCAGTATATATGATATATAGGATAAGCTTTCTTAAGAGCTCAAATGAAAGTTTTGAAATTAGATCTAGTGTTATTAAGGAATTTTAATCTGAAAGGCAAAAAGAGCATGTAGTAGAAGTAGCTGGTAAATACAATAAATATGCCCCTATGACTGGAGTGCTTTGAATAAAATCTGGTAAATTCTAAACAGCTAAGAAAGGATGCTGAATTGCTTGTTTGAAAATTGTCTGAACAATTTTTTTTTTTGTCTGGGTTTGTAGTTTGACAGATACAGTGTGAAGAAACACTTTAAAACACTTCCCAGCTTCATCCAAAACCACAAGATGTGGGCCTATGTGAAGCTAATGAGGTTCAATGAGTCTAAGTGCAATGTGCTACACCTGGGTCAGGGCAATCCCAACATGAGTATAGACTAGGAGAAGAACTTCGAGAGTAGCCCTGCAGAGAAGGACTTGGGGGTTCTGGTGGATGAAAACCTTGACATGAGCCAGCAGTGAGCACTTGCAGCCCAGAAAGCCAACTGCATCTTGGGCTGCATCAACACAGGAGTGGCCATTAGGGAGCGGGAGGGAATTGTCTCCCTCTGCTCTGCCTTTGTGAGGCCTCACTTGGAGTCCTGTGTCTAGGTCTGAGGCCCCCAGCACGAGAAGGATGTGGATCTGTTAGAGTGGGTCCAGAAGAAGGCCACAAAGTTGGTCAGAGGGCTAGAGCACCTGTCCTATGAAGAAAGGCTGAGAGATGGGTCTGTTCAGACTGAAGAAGAGAAGGCTCCAGGGTGATTTTATTGCAGCTTTTCAGTACTTAAAGGGGGCTTATAAAAAAGACAAAGGGCAACTTTTTACTTGGGCAGACGATGGCAGGATGAGGAGGAATGGTTATAAACTAAAAGAGGGGAGATTTAGATTAGAAGTTAGGAGGAAATTCTTCACTCAGAAGGTAGTGAGGCACTGAAACATATTGCCCAGAGAAGATGTGGATGCCCAATCCCTGGAAGTGTTCAAGGCCAGGTTGGATGGGGCTTTGAGCAGCCTGGTCTAGTGGGAGGTGTCCCTGCCCACGGCATGGGGGTTAGAACTAGACAATCTTAAAGGTCCCTTCTAATCCAAGCCATTCTATGATTCAATGAAGAAATTAGAGTGCCATAGAATAATTCAGTTGGAGTGGCCCTCCAAAGATTATTTTGTCCATCTGCCAGCTCAGAAAAGGGCTAAGTTCAATGCTAGACAAGGGACATCGTCCGAGAATGTTCTGAATAGCTCCAGTAATGGAAGACTGCACATCCTGCCTGGACAACCTGCTCTAATGTGATTGTCTTCATGGTAGATATTTTTTCTTAATATATTGAGACAATTTTTCCATGATGCGAATAGTATGAGTTGTACATGACACAATAATAAAAGAGAGACTGAGAAGCTAAAAAATGACTTTCAAACTTAAGAAAATGTTGATCTTAGCCCTCAGCACAATTTTCAATGGGAGGATTGAAGCAATAATTTTCCCTAAACCATACTGCTAATACTTCTACACTCATAACTGTACCAAATATAAGGTATTGTTCAAAAGTACACATATGGTGTCTTGACTTGTGTAACATTGATTTTGACAAACAATGCATGCCTAGAAAACTCAGTGCAAATGATGCCTATGCGCCTCTTCAGTTGTTAGAATAGTCTGCAAGTTGAACTTAGGTTATGATTTTGCGAGGCAGTATGGTTGAATTTTACTTTTCCGGTATAAGTACTGGTATAAGTACTGCAAGATAACTTGACAAGTTGCAGGCTATCAAGCTTTTAACCTATCTTTGGATTTCATATCCACTCAAGTTTTGCACATCACATTAAAAAAAAATATTGTTCAGTTGTCTGGAAAATTTTTATCAGGAAAGTTTCATTAATCATGAAAAAAACTAGTGGCTAATTTTAAAAATATCTGCTTATGCTGCTATAGTAGTATATGGTAGAAACTACAGGATAATCAATTCTGATTGTATATCAGGGTTAAAAAAATTGTGATATATGGCTCCTTCATTGAAGGGGAATAGACTGGCATAGTTTTCCCAGCAGACAAAATTAAATGATGATGGGTGGTCTGTCAAGAAATGGCATTACATTAAAAGAATGAGAAATGATTGCAAACACAAAAATCTAATAACCAGAGAAAGAATTATCAGCCAGTGGAACAAGCTTGGCCCCCTGCCAAGTTTTACATAACTTAAAACAAATTATCTTATGAAGGAAGTTGAATTTACAGATACATTTGAACACAAGGAGTCAAGACTTTTTTACCTGTATTAGAGCTATTATTATTATTATTATTATTATTATTATTATATTTTTCACAGAAGACTCTTCAGTAACACCTGGGAAAATACCTGGTGGAGTAAAGTACTTTTCTAACACGAGAAATGATTGAAGCATCGCAGAATCTGACTATTGGTGTATTGGTGGTAGTAATAAGATATTCACTATGTACTAGCAATGGTAGGAAGATATTCAGCATGTCTCACCTTTGAATAGCCTGGAGAATGACTCCAGCATGAGTGTGAACAGGAATTACAGAACATCTATGATGTAAATGCATTTTACTTCATTTAGTTCAGGTAAGAAAATGAATGAGTTGATCATTGCGTGAATCACTTTAACTAAAATATGAATGAAAATCTTTTTTTCCTTTAACATTTTGGAAGAAGCTGGAAGCTGTCCCCTTCAAAGCCCTAGAGACCAAATTCCCTTCTGATCTGAGAGCCGTCTCCCATAGGGAAACAAATTTTGCCTCTATGTCTGGGAAAATTCTGATGAGACTCCTAACTAAGATACAATTATGATATGCTCTGATGTCAAAAGTGTAAATGTTTTATTTTAGAGTTAGGAGCTTTAAATATTTGTAAGGCACAGAATCTGCAAATGTAACTTAGATCATTGATCCATACCCTGTTCCTTCTCCCACCTTTCCCTTTTAAGTCTAATGTTTTGATTAACTGTATACTTTTTTCATGTTCTGCATACATTATTTATTTCTATGTGTATCACCCAGCATCCACTGGACTACAAAAGAAGGAAAGAATTCTGAGTAGGTTTAATAGACTTGAAGTCTTTCACACATAAAGTGATACTCCTGAGAGGGTCATAAGTCCTTGCTAGTGTCACAGTGTTGCTACCAATCATCCAGCTGGACTGGGCATTTTTGAAGGGAATTAGAAAAGACATGGGGGGTTGGGCGAAGACAATTTGAATCATATTAGAGAAATACTGGAAATAAGTTCAATGGTGTGTGGTAAGGAGTTTATAGAAGAAGCAAGGATATTTCTGGTCATGTAGACCAGATCAATAGTGATTGGAAGCTATGATATTTGTTTTGGAGTCTATGTTAAATAGGTGCGGAGTTCGTCCCAATTTTAAAGTCTAAAGCTGTCGAGCAAAAGACCACAATTTCAAATAGTAATGAGGTTTTGTGGAAATTTTAGTGGAAAGACCTGGGACTGCCTAGTAGCAGGAACACGAAGTAAGTAAAGATTTAAATGCAATAGTTCAGGTAAAGTTAATTTGCACAGCTGAATTCTCCTTCACTGTGTTGTACCTATCTTCTGAAATTTTCATTCTTTGTCATTCTTACACAAAAATGAAATAAAAATTTTACCTTTATTATTAGAAACTTGAAAATAACTTCTGCCCAGGAACAGAAATGCCATGGCTGCGCACAGATACAATGCCAATTGATCAACAAGGCTAGAAAACAATGGAACAATTTTTAGTAGGAATCCAAGCTTAATTAACTTTCTAAGTAATCCACCCCTCACTACCCCTCCCTGGCTTTTGATGGTATTTACAAGCCTTGCCTGTCTTTTTTATAACCTCTACATCTCACTATATAGCAATACCAGAGCTTAAAAGCATACATAAGGAATAATATGACTCTGTTTGCTTTGGGTCTGGAATTGAGTGATTTATTTTCAGCCCAGATTTAACGATCTAAACAGCTTGACTTTCTATCCATTGTGAGCTACTTATAGCAACATTTTCCATAAGCCAATAAGCTTGCAATCTAAAACTAAGACAATTTTCTTATTATATTATTATTTTTGCAGGGCAAATTCTGATTTGTGTTTTCAGCTTCAATGGCTGTTTGTCAGAGAATAAGAGAACCCAGGCCCTTTAAGTAAGTCAGTAACCCAGGCCTTTTAAGTAAGTCAGTGGTAAATATATTATCAAACTATTTTTTTTTTCTCTGAAAATAATAAAACCAGATAATATCATAAATGGCCAGCTGTTATTTCTGGGAAATACATGGCACAGTATAATAGCACTCTACCCTCTATTTCCTTTGAGATCTCATTTCACATATCTGGTAACACTTCATATTTTGAAATATTTAAAGTTGCACGTTCTTATTACTTATAAATATTACTTAATACTTCTTATTTTGAGTCAGAAAAATACAGTTTTATCTCAACAGACAAACTTCTCCTTCAAGTTCTCCAATTATGAGGATGCTGAGGTATGAATTAATCAAGTGTTCCCAGTGTACTTCTCATTTACTCTCATCTATTTAAAAATATTCATGAGTAAATAAATACTGCACATACACATTTAGAGAGTAGAATACATTTTATAACTCCTGTATGTCAAATTAAAGTATATTCACTTATGTATGTCATACAAAAATCTTCAGGAGATTCTTTAACCCAGTCTGATGCAGAATCTGGGAAAGAAGCCCCACAGACACGATGTTAATAAGGCATTTATTCATCCCTCCAAAGACTGTAAGTTTTGCATCATCTGAAACACTTACAGATGTGTGAGATAGAACAATAGAATCATCTAGACTGGAAAAAGTCTTCAAAATCACCAAGTCCAACCATCAACCTAACCTACTGTGTCCCACTACTAAACCATGTCCCTTAGTGCCTTGTCCACACATCTCAAACACATCTAGGGATGAGGACTCTGACACTTCCTGGTCAGCCCCTTCCAGTGTTTGACTACCCTTCCCATGAAGAAATTCTTCCTAATATCCAGTCTAAACATCCCCTGGAACAACCTGAGGATGTTGCCTTGCATCCTATCACTTGTCACCTGAGAAAAGAGACCAACACCCTCCTTGCTGCAACTTCCTTTCAGGTAGTTGTAGAGAATGAAGAGATCTCCCCTCAGCCTCCTCTTCTCCAGACTGAACAACCCCAGTTCTCTCAGTTGCTCCTCTTAAGTGTTTGGTTTTTTTTGTTGTTGTTGTTGTTGTTGTTTTCTAGTCCCTTCACGAGCTTTGTTGCTCTCCTCTGCACACACTCGAGCATCAACAACCTTCTTGTATTCTTGTAGTTAGGGGCCCAAAACTGAACACAGTATTCATGGTGGCTGGGCAGATCTGCATCTTCTCCATTCTCTATAGTCCTAATTGTTCTCATGTAGAGCCCCCCTGCTCCCCCCCCCCTTTCTTTTTTTTTTGGTGTTTTTGTAGTATGTGATCTTGCCACATGCAAATTGAAGAAAATGCATCTTGTTCTCTAAACTGAAGTGTCAGAGGATCTACTGAATCAGAGAAGGAATGATTTGTATCAGGACTCTGATTGTTTTAGTCTTTATTTTTATTTATTTATTTAGCTGGGCAGAAGAGGTGGATTTTGTATTGTGACAATAATCACAGCCCTGCTGTGGGACAATTGCCATGCAGTAGTTGATGAAGCCCTCCAATAGCTGCTCTTTATTATGGCTGAACAAACTAGTTTAATGAATATTAGTCTCAATTCAGTGAAATACCAAATTATAGGCAAATGAACTAGAACAACAGCTAAAAGGTAGTTTCCAAGAAAAAGTGAGAAGAGGAAAAATAAAGTGCGGGGGGGGGGGGGGGGGTGGTGTAGAGGTGGGGGAGGATGACAGTCTTCTGGGGGAGAAATTGCAACCTCTGTTTAGGAGAGGAAACAAGTATATATGTTAGCCAAAGGCTCCTGATTACTAAACTAGTATAAAGGTTCAAGCTATTATCTTTTCTTAATTAGCATTTAACAACACTTTTTAGCATAATGAGGATCTCGCAAAGTAACCTCCACTCAAAAGGAGGATTAGACAAGAGCAGAGAGAATTAATGTCCCACTAGAAAACCAGAAAAACTTTCTGGTGAAAATCACCCTTTTCACCACTTGTATGTGTTTCGTGCTCATTATACTCTGGCCAAGAATTAAGCTGAATGTCCAAGATGAACGTGGGATAACACAGTCATAATGCTAGTATACCACCAGCATGGAACTTCATCTTCTGAGTCAGGGGCAGGAGCAGCACCAATCATTTCTCACATAGCATCATAAGCCGTTATAATGTGTACTATTACAATGATTTAAAATCTGTAGGTTTTTAAAGGACATCATATTTAATATTATCTAACTCAGCTAACCATACTTCATGTTATTTTTATGCTCCTTTACAAAACAAGGATGAGGTTTTATTGTTTGCTTTTAAATTACCACCCTGTAGTGTGATGAAGTATCCCAGATGGAATTAGACCTTGACTGTCTGATTGAACACAGTATGGCAAAGCAGCATTAAGCAAATTCAAAAATATCCCCAGTCTGAAAAGCCGGGAATGGGCCACACGTCAAAGAAATGATCAAATAATTCAAAGCAAGACATTTTCTAAGTGTCATTCGACTGTCATTTATTTTTCAAGAATTCATTATTGTTACTATTTGTTAAGTAGATTATTTCAATGTTAGCACTATAATAGATGACTCCACCCCTCACCCCCCCCCCCTTTTCTGGAAGACCTTATTTTCCTTTATTCTCTATGAATACTTGATGACTAAATATATTGGCCTAGACAGCAAAACTTCTGTATCTGTGTCTTTGTTATGCTTGCATGTTCTCCTTAATAACTTTTTAACCTGTTACCTAACTTCAGTTTAATTTAATGCAGGAGCAAAGGTTCAAAGATAATTTTTTTAAGTTTCATGGAAACGTGTGTTCAGGAAAGCAACTTTATAAACATAACTGCTGAGGAATTAACTAATCTTATGAATTCAAATCTTTTTAGACACCATGGAATCTCTCTGGGAGATGAAGATCTTACAAATTCTCCAGACACGAAAAAAATAATCATGGAACATGATGGATGTCGGATGCTAAAAATGAAATATAGAGACTGGACTGAGTAAATTAAATAGAAGCTAATGAAGAAATGGCTGGAAAGAAAAGTCAGAGAGTCAAGCAAAATAAGTAGTTCTAATAGAAATGGAGTACCTATGGAAAAGTCACACAGCTTTTCAAGAAGTCTAAAGACATGGCACAACTGCAAATAAATCCTCTTTGCCTGCTCACTCTGTGGGAGGCAAGGGAGAGTATGAGAACTGGGGAGTTCCCCAAATCTTTTATTGAAGTGGCTGTTCTTTAATAGCATGGGTTAAGAGAATTCACCCCTCCTGCTACAAAAGTGCTGCGGGAGTGTTCAAGCAGCACATGGTTTTTAATAGAAGAAAGCTCTGCAAATTTCTTACTTTTAAAACTTTGGGGTTATCCATGCTGGTTTGGAGAGCCCTGTGATACTTTCAGACTTTACATGAGTCACTGCATCAATCCATTCTGAAACTTCAGAAAAATATTTCTCCCCAAATGCCCAGTGTTGTTTTTGAGAGTAGGATCTCTGGGAGAAAAATACAAAGCATAATGTATTGCACTGTAGGCAAACAAAAACGCAAAAAGGCTGGGTGCTCCAATGGGCTTTTAATGTTTGTAATTTTCTGTTCATGCTAGGAGAAAACCAGTAGAAACAGCACTTTTAAAATACGTGAGACAGTTGTTGCTGGGGACTGCAGACAGACTTTCCTAGCTCAAGGCATTCCAAATAATATTTTTTGCAATGTCTTTTAAGATACTCAGACAGAGACACCTTACAAAGCACCATGGCATCAACTACAGGCTGTCTCTTATCCAGACTCTTAGAAAAGCAATAACAAGGGAAGCTGATTACAGATCCACATTTAGGTAGTTTCACATAACTATGCTAGAGTTGCCTGCCCACACTGTATGTGTCTCATAGCTTTTGTCAGTATCAAACCTCACATTATTTTTAAAAAATAAAGTACATGGATAAATATGAATGTCTTAGAAGCCTTGTTACAATCATAACTAACTTGTTAAATTCCTTTAGCTGGTATCAAGAATAATTTACATCGGAAATGGATTTTTATTTATTTGTGTAGTTAAGTGAGAGATAAAGTTTTAAATTGTTCTAGGACAGCTGTTTCCATTTTAGCTGTTGTAAATGGGTAATCATGTGGTCTTGTACACACAAACAGGTGGGGCTATTAAATGCTTCCTTTCTCCATTCAAATGCCTCCACTGCTCCCCATGAATATAGCCACTAAAAACTGTGCAAAATATTCCTAATGAAACCACAGGGAAACTGCTAGTCCATTTGGGGTTTCAAAATCAATTGCAACATCCTGCCTCAATTAAATGAGGAAGTTTTCAGTCACTGCTAGGCCCAGCTCCTTTCCACAAATTGCCATAGAGACTGAGGATAAAAGGAAATGCTCCAACACAGGGGGAAGGGGAAAGTCCTAAGAGAGTATGAGATTTCCTGGTGGCTTTACAAACATGTTATGAGATTATTTTTTTATCTGCCCTGTGCTTCCATCTTCCCAAAGTGATGCTAATAGGAAGGACCTGGATCCTTTTAGGGTGGTCTCTGGAGAAGCCAGACCCAAAGTTTCAATTTGGCTTCACATTTAGTACTCTTCTTAACGAATTAAAAAATATATAAATATAATAATTTAAAAAAGAATTTTCTATCAGGGCATGTTGAAGGCAGAGATACTGCATAGTACAGGTGCAGATCAGTTTCTGGAGAGTCCAGCTGTTTACTTGTAAATTCACACTGAATTTAAGACAGCTGAATCAATCAGCTTCCATTGACTGAGAATATTATGCTTCAATGCATTTTTCCAACAGCTTTGGAAAACCAACTGCATGGCTAAGCTGGCTAGCTGTTTTTTCAGTGGGAACATTTTATTGTTGCATCAAAGAGGTCTTATTAAAAATATGTTCTCAAATTTAAGTACCCAAAATAACCACACTATGTTAATACTTGATTTATTCATCAGTTAATACAGCATGTAAGAGAGAGCTCTGGTGCTTGTTGAGTGTATTCACAATCACTGTGGTCAATCCTCTGCATCATGGGACATAACATAATATGCTGAATTACACATTAGGAACACAACAGGAAAAAAATGAGCAGCAGTTTGCATGTTTACTGAACAAAAAATACCCCTCCAAAATGCAAGACAGGCCAGAAAATCCAACTGTATTTAATCAAGTACAGCCCCAAAACTAATGTTTACTGAACAAAAGAATTAAGTTAGAAATATGAGAGTGACTTGCATGCTAACACAATGCTGGCTCATTTGAAAGGGAATGGATTAATGAATAAAAGCACTAAGTTTCAGTTGCCTCAGTTTGAAGAAGGTTTTGCTCCTTGAATCATGTTTTTTGCAAGTAGCTATTGAACTCTATGTGTATTACAGTGTTTAATTCAAATGATGATTTTTCTTGCATTTTTACTATTTACTATTTTGCCATTTTTAAATGCTGACATGCAATAACAGATTGAACCCAAAATTTAAATGTGTCTGTATAACCAGAGTGAATCATTCTGCGCGTTAATTCAAATTTAATCTTTCTCTGTGTCTGACGTAATGTTGGCTTGACAATTAAAATATTAATTCAATTTACTGAATGATCTTGAAGACCTCAGCTGTTGGTGTGTTTATTTAGTAGCAACTTTTTAAACCAAGTCAATAAAAATCAAAGAGGGTCTGATATTACATGTATTGGATTTTCCTTGTGATGTTGCATAGGAATAACATTTTTTTTAAAGTTATCATGGCATGGTTGACACTAAATACATCACAGAATTAAATATAAATCCTCCCCAATGGAATATGTAAATCATTGAAATAAAACATATATTGAAAAATTTAGTTCTGTCATGCACATTATACAGAAAATGTATGTTTTGTGGCAATGCCCCTTAAGATTAGTGATAGTTGCTAGTCCTGAGGAAGGATTTGGTAGAAAGAAAACAAATTGTAAATTTAAAAACTCATATGTCCTCAAGAACTGAAATTGCCAATAACAAAATAATGAGGATTAGTATTTAAAGATAGGAAAACACAGTGAAAGCATGTCTTAAAATAATGGAAATTGTGAGTAAATGAGTATCAAAACCATGTAATAGATACAGAACTCTGGAAGAATCACTGAATCGCAGAATGGTATGGATTGGGAGGGACCTTAAAGATCATCCAATTCCAATCCACCTGCCATGGGCAGGGAAACCCCACTAGACCTGGTTGCCTAAAGCCAACCTGGCCTTAATTACTTGCAGGGATAGGGCTTTCACAACTCTTCTGGGCATATTTTAATAAGTATTTTAATAAATAGTGACAGAGATCTGTATATTCATTTATCATCAAGCTGATAAGTGGATGTGAATTGTTTCTATGGGTTGATAGAATATAGCATCATATGGGAACCACTTCCATGAAGTGGAATAAAATATGCTAGTGTTTGTGAACCATTACTAACCAGAGCAGAGCCACACAGTTTCAGACCAGGGTTTCAATTAGACTGATATGAGTTTCCAACATCGATTACAGACAGAGGTCTGTGTGGGAGTAAGAATAGGGAAAACATGTGGGATACTTTCTGTTTGTGTTCTCCTAGCCTCTTATGTTTTCCAGGTTGGTGGGTAGGCCCAAGCCTGGTGTGGTTAAACTGACTTCAACAGGTCTCTCTGTAAGTATTTGTTCAGGTTTCACCTGAGCCTTTTCAACTATAAGATCATTTGGCAAGGTCTTTTGTAGTCTAGAATCTATCCAGTGAAGAGAAGTCTTATTATGTTTTTTTTTTTCTTCCTACTTTCATCTCATGGTCAATGTGTTGGAAGGGATAATAACCAGTCAATCCCAAAGCACTATCTCTGTGCCACTAATAACTTCGTAGACATCTATCGTATACCCCAACTCATCTCAATTTTAGACTGAAGAGTCCTAACTTACTTATTCATTGTGAAAATCACCAGGAAACTACAATGGACTTCTGGATTAAAGTGGTTACTTAAAGAAAGAATAATTGATTCTGAATGAACATACTAGACACTTATCTATCTAACCTATATAGCCATGTTCTTTCATTATTGCTGTTTCCTGTCTCTCTCTGTCTTGTCCTATATTCCTCCTGGTTTAGGAAAGTCTTCTTGCACCTTAACCTCCCACTGATGTCAGTGAAAGTTATCATTTAAATTAAAAGTATGTCAGCAGCTGAGTCAGAAAGCAGTCAGGAAATGAAGAGGATAGAAGGCATACAAAATGAAAGTTGGAAAAAGGAATGAAGGGGAGAGAGAGGACAGAATTTGACAGTTCTTTAGTACACTTCAAATTCACATTTGAGTAATGTTTACATTTGCCCTGATTTAAAATTTTTCTTACCTAGACTCAGAACATTTAAAATATAGAATCGAGATTAAAAGTAAATACCAATCTGTTTAATGCCACTGAGCTTAAATTCGCCATACCTAATTTTTAAAGCAATAATATTAAGAGTGAGCTAAGGTGAGAAAAAAAAAAAAGTCAGAATCAGGGAATGTCCATGATCTTCAGCCATTAAACTTATAACCCATAGAGCCCAGCTGAGGAAGCTGAATAGTAAAACAGAAATAGTAATATCCTCAAATTACCGATGCAGTGATGCAATGATAAATTTTACATGATAATACAGTGATAAAGTTTACCAGCAATTCTGACTACATCCCAGCTGGAAGACATTCCCTTCATCAGAGCATGCCACATAAAAACTCATTTAAATGTCTATGCATAATTTGCCATCTGAAAGTTTTAACCAGCTGCTTGTAGATACACTTGTATTCTCTTACTTCAGTGATGAAAAGAGATTTTCTTCAGCTTTTTGATAAAGCTCAAAAGGGAAATTATGTCTGTTTTCCCCTTCTGACGTTGTAATTATAATAGTGTGAAAATGGTCATTGAAGCTTTCATTCAGAATACCCTCAGACATCTTAAAGAACAGTTTTTAAGGCTGGTTTAATTCTGGCAGATGTGTTACTTTAGACCCTTAGCCTTCCAATTCACAAGCAATCAGGATGTCCTTTTAACCACTGTACAGAACCAGTCATTCACTCTGCAGTCCAATTGTTTGGGGGACTTGCACAGGTATGCTTTTTTTTTTTCTTTCTTATTTTTTTTTTCCCTGTAGAGTTAAAAAAAAAAGAAAAAAAAAAAAGAGTCATTTTGAAAGAATATTCATGAAAATGAAATTGCAATATTGATTATAACTTCAATGAATTTGTAATTGGCTGATTTTGGCAGTCTTCAGCTATGCAGCCTTCACCTGAATTACTTTCCTCTGTGCCCTAGGCTCTTTATTTCAGAGACAGTGATGGAAACCCAAGAAATGCCAGAGCTGTGAAAAAAATAAGTGCTGGGGCTATGCATTGGTTTAGATTAGGACAGAGTATGAGGGAACATTTTTCTCCTGTTCCATGGCCACCTAGGGTTTTAACATTTATATTATGCTTCAGCATGCAAATTAACATGTAAAAATGGGTTACTTTCCTAAGGTGCTCCATCAAGAGCTGAAGTCTTGCCCCTGCAAAATACTCTGTGATCTGATTACTTTTAGGCCATAGATCATAACCTGCCACCATCTGGCAAATATGTTTTATAATGAATATATCAATAGAACACAGCGTTTAGATATGACATTCTACCAGAGAGTCTGAAAGTGTCATGCAGACAGGAACTCATCAAGCCTCCTAAGCTGTGTGATCTGGGTGAATATTTTGTCACACTGGGAGAGAAATGTGTGGTAGTTGCACTGCTAGTGTATAGTAAACCATAATAAAGATTTCTAAATACCAGTCTCCTTAGATCCAAGTAAATGGCTCCTTTTCTGTCTTCTCATGAGATTACATGACATACTCAATGCCTTGTGGCACAGAGCTGGATTATCATTGTCATGTAAACAGTTTATTTTAAAAATACAGTGTATAACTCAGACCTTCAAATTTACGAGCACAGATGTTCTTTACAGTATGCAAGATACAACTTCACACAGAATCACAGAATAACAGAATTGTCTAGGTTGGAAGAGACCTCCAAGATCACCGAGTCCAACCTCTGACCTAACACTAACAAGTCCTCCACTAAACCATATCACTAAGCTCAACATCTAAACGTCTCTTAAAGACCTCCAGGGATGGTGACTCAACCACTTCCCTGGGCAGCCCATTCCAATGCCTAACAACCTTTTCAGTAAAGAAGTTCCTCCTAATATCCAACCTAAACCTCCCCTGGTGCAATTTTAACCCATTCCCCCTGGGAGAACAGACCAGCCCCCACCTCGCTACAGCCTCCT
Source organism: Anser cygnoides (assembly GCF_040182565.1). Lineage (NCBI taxonomy): Eukaryota > Metazoa > Chordata > Aves > Anseriformes > Anatidae > Anser > Anser cygnoides. The sequence continues at coordinate 68,183,318 of NC_089875.1, forward strand.
TTAAGGTACCTGTAGAGTGCGATAAGGTAGCCCCTGAGCCTCCTCTTTTCCAGACTGAACAATCCCAGCTCCCTCAGCCGCTCCTCGTAAGACTTGTTCTCCAGACCCCTCACCAGCTTCGTTGCCCTTCTCTGGACCCGCTCGAGTACCTCGATGTCCTTGTAGCTGATAAATGATGGAAAGCGGCTTGGCCAACTCCTCCGCCAGTTCTCTCAATACCCCCGGGTGGATCCTGTCCGGCCCCATCGACTGGCGTACATCTAAGTGCTGTAGCAGGTCGTCAACCATTTCCTTGTGGATCGTGAGGGCCACATCTTGCTCCCCATCCCCTTCCACCAGCTCAGGGTACTGGGTATCCAGATAACAACTAGTCTTGCTGGTAAAGACTGAGGCAAAGAAGGCATTAAGCACCTCAGCCTTTTCCTCATCTCTCGTCACTAAGTTTCCCCCCGCATCCAATAAAGGATGGAGATTCTCCTTAGTCCTCCTTTTCGTGTCAATGTATTTATAAAAACATTTTCTCTTATCTTCAGGGACATGACTCACGAAGCACCATGTTCAACCTTTCCTTAAAAACCCCCAGAGGGACGGTGACGCCACCACCTCCCTAGGCAACCCGTTCCAATGTCTGACTGCTCTTTCTGAGAAGAAATGTCTCCTCATTTCCAACCTGAACCTCCCCTGGCGCAATTTGAGGCCATTCCCTCTAGTCCTATCACTAGTTACCTGTGAGAAGAGGCCGACCCCCAGCTCCCCAAACCTTCCTTTCAGGTAGTCGTAGAGAGCAATAAGGTCTCCCCTGAGCCTTCTCTTCTCCAGACTAAACAACCCCAGTTCCCTTAGCCGCTCCTCACAGGACTTGTGTCCCAGGCCCTTCACCAGCTTCTTAGCCATTCTCTGGACACGCTCCAGGGCCTCCATGTCCTTCTTGTAGTGAGGGGCCCAAAGCTGAACACAGCACTCGAGGTGCGGCCTCACCACAGATGAATACAAGGAACAACCACCTCCCTGGTCCTGCTGGCTACGCTATTCCTGATACAAGCCAGGCACGCTGGTGGTCTTTCTGGCCACCTAGGCACACTGCCAGCTCACGTTCAGGTGAGCATCGACCCCCCCGATCCTTTTCCTCTGCACAGCTTTCGAGTCGCTCTGTCCCAAGCCTGTAGCGCTGCATGGGGTTGTTGTGGCCAAAGCGCAGGACCTGGCCCTTGGCCATGTTGAACCTCATCCCCTTGGCCTCTGCCATTGATCCAAACTTTCCAGGTCCCTATGCAGAGCCTTCAAATGCAAAGTGTTGTGAAGTAGGAGCGGAGTTAGTCTGGAATTACAGAATCACAGAATCACCTAGGCGGGGAGAGACCTCCAATATCACCGAGTCCAACCTCTGACCTAACACTAACAAGTCCTCCACTAAACCATATCCCTAAGCTCAACATCTAAACATCTTTTAAAGACCTCCAGGGATGGTGACTCCACCACTTCCTTGGGCAGCCCATTCCAATGCCTAACAACCCCCTCAGTAAAGAAGCTCTTCCTAATATCCAACCTAAACCTCCCTTGGCGCAACTTTAGCCCATTCCCCCTCATCCTGTCACCAGGCACGTGGGAGAATAGACCAGCCCCCACCTCGCTACAGCTTCCTTTAAGGTACCTGTAGAGTGCGATAAGGTCGCCCCTGAGCCTCCTCTTTTCCAGACTGAACAATCCCAGCTCCCTCAGCCGCTCCTCGTAATACTTGTTCTCCAGACCCTTCACCAGCTTCGTTGCCCTTCTCTGGACCCGCCCGAGTACCTCGATGTCCTTGTAGTGAGGGGCCCAAAACTGAACACAGTACTCGAGGAGCGGCCTCACCAGAGCCAAGTACAGGGGGACAATCACTTTCCTAGACCTGCTGGCCACACTGTTTCTTATGCAAGCCAGGATGCTGTTGGCCTTCTTGGCCACCTGAGCACACTGCTGGCTCATATTCAGCCGACTATCCACCAATACTCCCAGGTCCTTCTCTGCCAGGCAGCTTTCTAACCACTCGTCTCCCAGCCTGTAGCGCTGCTTGGGGTTGTTGTGCCCCAGGTGCAGGACCCAGCACTTGGTCTTGTTGAACCTCATCCATTGGCCTCAGCCCATCGGTCCAGCCTGTCCAGATCATCCTGCAGAGCCTTCCTACCCTCAAGCAGACCAACACACGCACCTAACCTTTTCCTTTCACCTTTTCCTTTTTCTACTACTATACAGCTCCAGCATATATGTACACTTACATTGTCAAGCTGGCTTGGGTTTTAGACTCACGCTGTAGTTCAAACACTGCTGATTGCGTACACAATATAAATCTTGGAACAAGCCAGCTAGATCATCAACCTGTGATACTCAAACAGGAGGGAAAATAATGTGTGAAACAATCTGGGCTCTGGGCATGATTTCAAAGCCACTCATCAGCTCGAGCCCTCTCTTGGATACGATTACAAAGATATAAGATAAAGTCCTATGTCTGTGAGTTGTCAGCACATCAGATTTCATTCTAGTGGGATTCTGTTCTCAGTCCATCAAGGGACTGAGAGAAGGCTTTTTCTTGTCATATGTTTAATATAATTTCCTGAATGATTTCTCATATACCTCAGGACTATCAGAAATGTGATATTACATAGTGTAGGAAACCCTCTCAGATGCCTTGGCTGCTTGTGAAGCTATTCTGATTGCTGGATCTGATGTTAGGGAGAAATTTTCTCTCTGATGAGATTGGCAAGGCTCCCAAACAGACTGGTATTATCTCTGGTTTCCTCTGCCTCACATAATATAACTTACCTAATCAATTCTCTACAAAATACTGCACAGTTCTCTGATGCTGCAAAAACTTTGATCTCTCCTATTCTTTCCTACTCTCTACCATACAGAAATCATTCTGATGTACTGAAGGCCCTTAATTCCTGAGTTGTATGAACCATTCAAAATACCAGTTGCATCATCTCTATAACATATATTTCAATGGAACCAGAGACAGGATGAATTCTCTTCAACTAGGAATTTTATCTTAATACATAGAGAAATGAAGCGTTCTTCACAGGAACAAATATGTATATATATATATATATATATGTATATATATAAAGGAATTCAATTGTAGATGTCTGAACAATCTTTTGGGAAGAAGAAGACTTAAATACACAGTCATGGGAATGTTCTGTTTTTCATTAGCTTACAAAACTGTGTTGTGGCTGGGTTCTTTTCTGCATAGTCTGAATCTCTACATCTGGAGCTCTGTGGATGAGAACACAATTAGTGCTCTCAGTTTGTGCTTTTCTCTATGGGCATCAATGTTGATCTGACCCAGAAGACTTGTCCTAATTCAAGTTCTTCAATATCAGCACTGTTAGAGTCATCCAGGAAACTGGACACACACAAACCTCTCAGGAACACCTTTAATCTTCTTCTAAAGAAAGAGGTGATATAATACAAGGAAGATACAGACTTATTGGAGTGCAGTGCCACAAAGAAGATCAAGGTTCTGGAGCATTTTCATATGAAGTGAGTTCAAGATTTGGGACTCTTCAGGCTGGAGAAAGCTTGGAGTGGGTGGTGGCAGGCCTTATCAATATGTCAATCCAATTCATATAGAATTCCATTCCAATATGATAGGAGGGGATGAAGAAGAGGGAGAAAAACTCATCTCAGTAGTGCCCACTAACAGGAAAAGAGGCAATGGGTACAAACTGAAATGTGAAATTCCATCTGAACACAATAAAAATCTCTCGCTATAAAACTGGTCAAACACTGGAAAAGGTTGCCTAGAAAGGTTGTGGATTCTTAAGCAGGGGTTTGACAAGATGTTCTCAAGATGTCAGTAATTTCCTACTAGAATGGTCTAATTTTCTTCATCGATTTCTTGTTCTTGTAGCGTACAAGGAAACTCTAAGAAGATACCTTTAACATTGCTAATTGAATATACGACATTCTTTTACATTTTCATGGCTGACCATTTCATTAGTGACAGCAAGTATTTGTGGTTTGATTTCTTCTTTGCCATTTCCCTCCATCTGTATTTTGTTTGATCTTTTATTTTTTTTAAAGTTCATCTTGTTCTGTTTTTTTTTTCTCAACAATCTATTTTTGTCATGCACATTCAAGACTACATCGAAGTATTTAACTTCTCCAACTGAAAATTCTTTGCCCATTTTTATTTGCTTTCAAACCTTATCTTAAAGTCAGAACTTTATTTGTTGATAATTTATTTTTAGTTTTAACATAAAATTTGCTTTATGACAAATATCACATTTGTCATTTTGTAATGTAGGCCAGCTATATTCTTCTGTTTCATTATTTTTGTCACCGTATTTGTTTAAGGTATCTTTCTTTTTAGATGTCTGACAGACTGATTCAAAGAGTAATAATTTAACAAATCAATTAATTCTGTGTCTGTTTGAAAGCAAGCCTTAAGCAATTTCCATTTAATATTTAGAAGGTTCAACTCTTACCTGTATGTTTATATTCTTATTCTTACTGTATAGAACTCCATTCTTTGAATAAGACACAACCCCTCAAAATTTAGGCTTAAGTAAGCCCAATTATTTGAAATATTTTATTGAATAGTAAGAAGCTCCTTGGATTATCTACTAAGGAATTTAAAAGAAAAGTAAAGGATATCACTTTAAGCTGTAAACTTTTATTAATAAATTTCATCATCTTCATTTTTTTTAATTGTGATTTTATAAAACCCTTAATATAAAAGATTATATAGATTTATTCCCATTACTGAAAAAAAATATTACATTAAAATTTTAGCATTTTTCAGTGATTTTCTTCAATAGGCTTTTGAATGCACATATCCTATATGTCAGATCACCATGTTGCTTAAAAAACAAACAAACAAACAAAAACCACAAAAAACACTAAAAACACTATTCAATCTACTATGATTTTGTTTTCTGCCACAGTAAATGAACTAAAAGATACACTGATTTTGCAATTCTTTTCTTCTTGAAATAGACTAAAATCATTGCTACTCTGTATTTTCATGACAGACTATAGCGCATCAGGTTACTTTGTCTTTTTATTTTAATTAAAGACACTACTTTTTTTCTTTTTTTTTTCTTTTAGATTTAGTACATTATATAAAATAGTATATTATCTTTTAAATTATTGAACATCTCATCCAAGTTCCGCACTATTTGTTCTTTCACTGCTGCTAGTCAGCACTGAAGTGTTTTCAAATTAGGACATATCTTCTTTCCACTCATGTTAAGCTTCAGAAAAAGCCAAGAGGAAATCTTTCTCTGCCTTCTTCCTCTGTAGACCACCTCAGCCCAAAGCACTAATAGGGTATATCTCCTCTGCATCCCCAGTTTTAACCTGGAATAATTATTCAGTACAAGATTTAAAACTCTTAATAAAATGGATGTATTCTTAAAAGCATAGTCACTGAATCTTCCTGAATTTTACAGTCACAGTTCCCAACACAGTTTTTTTTTGGCTGTGTAGAATGCCACTGCTGTCCTTCATTCCTATTCCTCTTTGGAAGAAATGGAAATAGGACTGATTCCCCTTTGCTCCAGGCTATTCATGTGCCTACAATATCTATATACGGCCATTTTTGTTGTTGTTATTGTTGCATTGGGTTCTTATTCAATCATTTGTTTCTAATAATTTTTAAAAGGTTTTATACATTCTGACAGAGTGCATCTTAAATATGAAATAAATATAAAAGGGAAAAGTGATGAATTGCATAAAATAATCCATTGCACAAAACAATCCATTGCACAAGAAAACTGAATGGTTTGGTAAAATGGCAAGAAATGCCTTTGAGCTCATATTTTAAAGTCTCTGCTCAGGCTACATGTAGTTTTATACCAGTAAAACTGTTTGAGATATGATCTTAGACAAGTAAGAAACTTAGTTCAGATTCAGTCATTTCTGGGTAAAAATGTTTATCTGTAGATTATAAAATGTGTATATCATGCATTTATTTATCCATTTTATACAAGTAGTTCCTCTGGATCTCAGGCATAAACACATGGACTACTATTTGTACACTAATGGTATATAATGCCTTATCTGTGCCAAGCTACTTAAAAAAAACTAATTTTCTGTGGCTTGAAAGGGCCTTATTGCATATAGTTTGCTCCAAGCTTGTGTTGTTCTCTCATATCCAAAGTGACAGCAATTAAAGTTACTTTTTTTGAAAATATTTGCATCATAATAGATTATAAATTTTTAAGAGTTGCAATTTTCACTTATTTCTTCCTTTTTGCCTTCCTCATCATGCTTGAGCAAAAATTTGGCTAAATATTAGAACAATTAAAAATTTATTTTAATTTCCTGAGAAATGTAAGGGTTTTTGTAATTATTAATTATTGATAAATTTTGAATATAGCTGATTACTTCAATTTCATAGGCTAAATTTGAGAGTAGATGCTTTATGGAAAATTCGTAACAGGTTTAACCATGCAGAAATAGTTTCAGCTGGATTGCCAATTGGCTGTAGTTGATAATGTAATGGACATCTGATGTACTTAGCATATTGTCTGAAACGTACCTGAGTTTTTATGATTTAGAAGGAAACTTCAATAATTTTCTCAGTATACAACCTTTAGATTAAAGCCCTTATACTTAACAGATCATGAATGAAGCTTCTTTGTCAAAAAGGCCATTATATTATCATAGTAAGAACAAAGGTGGGAAGGGAATGAGAAGGGAGAAAGAAGTGGGGAAACTCATGGTCTGATTGTTAGGACCTCGTGATTCCTGCAGCTCCTACTGATTTCAGCAGAACCTGCACATACTTTATACTTCCAAAATATCAGGCTATTCATCCACTAAAAGACAAAAGACACCAAGCACTGAAAATGCATTTACTTTCCAATTTTGCCTATACTAATCATAATGACCTTTCAAAGCAGAGCTGGAGGGTCAGGGTTATCACTTTTGCAGGCTTGAGTAAAAATTTCCTATTTAACAGGACAATTTGCTGAAAAATGCTGTTGTAAGAATTATGTCAATTCATCTTCATATACAGAGTATACATGGCTTGTTTGGAAACAATATCTGAAGACAGCAACTCATCACCCACTACATTTGTTGAATCAAGACTCCTAGAACATGTTGATTCATTGCTTTCTTCCAAAATGTATTTGGGAAAGAAAGAACTCATTTTTCATATATTAAATGAGTTTCACGATTTAAAAATAAATAAATAAATAATTTAAAAAGATAGTTCTCATGGCTAAATGCCAGAAGGTAAAAGGCAAGCGTGGTAATATTCCCTGCTTTCCCTTACAAGAGGTCATTTTCTCTTTAAGGTCTTATGCCTCTTGGAATTTTAATGAAGAAAGCAATTTAAAATTAATGGTATATGAAACCCAAGAATCTGTGCAGCATTAAGGCAGCACCACTACGAAGAGATAATGTAGGCGGGGGCAATTCTATCACATTCCCTTTTGGATTAAAAATCACATTATTTGTGCATATCTGCAGAAACTCAAGGTCCTGAACAATAGATTGCAACTCATACCATGAAAAAAAGGATCCTGACATAAAAAGCAGACATCAGAAATGAGAAACCACAGAAGTTCACTTGATTATTTCTTATATCTGAAACATATGCACACCATCACCTAAAAGTAAATATTAATTTCTTATCTTCCTCAGTATAACTCTGCTGTTCTAAAATACTTCTATGTATTTCCTGAACTTCAAGTGGGCCTTTGACTTTCAAGGAGCAATTATTAAAAAACACATGGGCTAGATATGAAAAAATAATTCGCCCTTTCTGATTCCTAGCATGAATATTATGATATGTTGAAATGAAAAGAAACAAGGAAACACGAGTAAAATTCATCTGGTTCCTTTTTCCATATATTCTTTAAATTTGAATAAAACATTTACAATTTTAGGTCTTGTACATGAAGAATTAGAGGCAACAAATCAAGTATTTTTCATGCACAAAAGGTGGAGTTATGATTTTGTGAGCCAGACTTTGTAACTTTCTTTGAAAGGACCATCACATGTAATTAAGAGAAACTTCCATGAAGAGTAATACTGTGAGATTACAGTATAGCATCAGGCTGGGGATATGGGACAGACCAAAACTGACTTCTGAGCATACATTCAAGGCCAAAGCTTGAATGCACAATTTTATAGTATCTGTTTTAGCTGTGGATTTGGGTGATCTCTGGAGGCTGGTGAATGGAACAGCTCTTTTGATCCTGATTGTTAATCAGATGTATACCATGGTCACGCATAAATGTTTTGTGGCTGAGGTGCTACCCTTTTCATGAACTTCTTCCTACAGGGCTTGACTTAGGGTGGAACAAAGGCTCACAGGATGTCACATTTTTGTGGTCATGCGGAGAGTAGATTGGGACAGCTTGGTGTCTGCTCCCACTCATCATGCAACTGGTATGTCTACAGAACTGTACTGCATTCTTCCAGCACAGGCTACTACTCACAGGCTTACACTGAAATCTCATTTCCAGATAACTTGTTTACTGGAAACACCATTTGTGCAGCATATTTCCAGTCTGATCTGATCTATAACAAGTTAAAAACATAGCCATGCAAGAGTTATGGGGGCAGCAGGCAGCTAGGCCTCTCCTTTAGAACACTTTTAAGATAAAAAACAGTACATGATGCTAAAAAGATACAGATAATTATCATTTTGAATACTGCATCAGGGGTTAGATGTCCCATTAGTGGTCTATCATGCTGGCTGCTGAGGGAATTCCAAAGGATATATCCTTTTCCACAGGTTTAATAAAATATTTTCCATGAACTGAATGTCATCTGGTTTTGTTAGCCATAACCCTTCTAGAATAAGGAAAAGCTTTGCCTTTCATTTTACTGACCACTCTCACCCTATATGTATGAAAAGTCATAGTTATCTTTCTGCATGGAAAAAGAATAAAGAGAATGGTTTTTGCTTGGATTCTTCAAGGAAGTGGGAAAAAAACAAACAAGCAAACAAAAGCAAACAAACAAACAAAAATCTCTCACCAAGAAGATGGAAGATGTACATTAAAGATCTATATTAGATATGAAAAGGTTTCATACAATCATAGAATCACAGAATGGCTTGGGTTGGAAGGGACCTTAAAGCCCATCCAGTTCCAACCCTCCCCTGCCTTGAGCAGGGACACCTCCCACCAGACCAGGTTGCCCAAAGCTCCATCCAGCCTGGCCTTGAACACTTCCAGGGATGGGGCATCCACAGCTTCTCTGGGCAACCTGTGCCAGTGCCAGAGTTTCTTCCTAATATCTAATATACCCTTCTAAATCTACCCTTCTTTAGTTTAAAGCAACTACTCTTTGTCCTCTCACTATACTCCCTGACCACGAATTCCTTCCCAGCTTTTCTGTAGGCCCCCTTTAGATACTTGCAGGCTGCTATAAGCTCTCTCCAGAGCCTTCTTTTCTCCAGGCTGAACAACTCCAACTCCCTCAGCCTGTCTTCATAGGAGCGGTGCTCCAGCCCCCTGATCATCTTTGTGGCCCTTCTCTGGACTCATTCTAATACATCCATGTCCTTCGTGTGCTGGGGGCCCCAGAGCTGAATGCAGTGCTCCAGGTGGGGTCTCAGGAGAGCAGAGCAGGTGGGGAGAATCACCTCCCTTGACCTACTGGCCATGCTTCTGTTGATGCAGCCCAGTTTTTCTTTCTGGGCTGCAAGCTCATATTGCTGGCTCATTTTGAGCTTCTATCTATAAAGTCTGTGAAACATTATGGAAGTCTTCTAGAGAAGCTATGGGATTTCTTTGATGTAGGGTTTCCATGGCAGGTTGGCTAAAATCTTAGTTATACTGAGATTAGTTATACTCATTTCTGCTTTATGTAGGGACACAGGAAGGGAAGCTGGCTCAGTGATTTCTCGTGTTCTACATTTCTATGATTCTCTGCTCCTCTTTTCTCAAAAAATAAAAATAAAAAAAATGTTTTGCAATGCATGAAAGAAAGCAAGCCAACACTAGATATCCATGTGAGGTAAGTGATTAATATAGTCATAAAATTAAACTACATCTCTTACAGACAAGCTTACAGTCATGCTGAATCTCAGACTGAAACTCCAGAAGAGGATGGTAGATAATATTTTCTTAATTTCCTTAACTTTTTATTACCTTTTTGGGACAATATGTTTCTGGTGAAGAAATCACAAATTGATGGGATTTTCTCTTTCTGACATAAATTGCAGCAAAGTATTAAAATAATATTGAAAGTGATAAAAGCAAAAAAAAAAAAGCAAACAACTAAAGAGACACAATCTATTTAAATATGAGCTTAGATGTTTGGGTGATTCTGAGAGGTTTTTACTTCTTTTAATGTGTTCTCAAGAACAAAATATTGGTGCTTAATCTGTGAAATTAAATCTAAATGGAATAGCATCCTTAGAATATTAGGTGATATTTAGGTGAATTCACCCCCCCCCCCCCCCAAATAAATAAATAAATAAATAAATAAAATTTACATATCTTCTTTGGAACCAAACTTTTAATTCCTGAAGTGGGAAAAAAACCAGATGTAGTAAATTTACCACAGCATCTTATTGGGACAAATTCTTGGATATAATATAACAAAAATCACTCTGTTCTGGAAACAAAGTAGTGACATAAAGCTATTTATACAGCAATATCAAACTTTATATGAAAGAAAAGCATAAATGTTTTATTTGCTATGATATCTGTGATTCCCAAGCAGTACAGAAACCCATTGTAGGAGAGAAAAAAAAAAATGGGGGGGGGGGGGCAGGGGAGATTTGTCTTTATGTTCTTGGGTTTTTACCTCTTCATTTATCTTGTTGTTTTTGGAAATCCAATTTGCAACACTCTGAAAATTGTCTTTATTTTCTCTGAGGATCATAGTTTCCTGCAGCAATTCTGAACAGTGTAGAGAGCTATTCTTTTTGTCAGACTTGATGAATACAGGCTGAATTTTGTAGCAACTAGTTTCATAAGGTGAACTTCATAAACAATATCTTAGCAGTGCAGATGACATCCCAAAGTGACAATGAGATAATCTAGGTTGAAGAGAACCCACTAACACGTAACAAATTGGATTTAAATATATTCTAAATCAGCTTGCCATAGCATTTCTAGGAATTCTGACTGGAAGGAAGAAAAAAAAATAAATAAATGAAGATGGTGCCTCCATGGCTGTAAGGTACATTTTTAAAGTCCCAGCAAGGAGATGGCTCTTTTGGGAGTGATAGTATTGTTCTTTCACCTAATTTTAGCCTTTCCTCCTTACTACCAAGTTCTCTGCAAGGAGTAAAGTACCTCTCCTGGGCACTTCACCCCCTATGAAGATCCCACCAGTGGTCAAGATGCATCCCAGCAGAGACAGCATGTTCTCTCTTCTCAGAATACCAGGAGCCACAGTGATGCACTTGAACTAGATACCCAATTTTAAGATGGTTAAAGTAAAATTATATTAATTCAGTCCTCAGTGACCTTAGTCCTGGACTAAATAACTTGCTATAACAGTTCCACAAAGGCTTATTTAGACAGAAAGTGCTTTATGAATAGTAACCAAAACAAAGTACCTGTCCGTAATGTCTCAAAGATACATAACCTTCTGTAACCAGTTTTGTAGCTTTCTTGAACAAAGGTACAGAGAGCTTTTTTTTTTTTTTTTTTTTTTTTTAAACAAAACTGCTTAAATAACCTCAGGAGAGATGGATTTTGGTGCTATCCATATATGATGAAGGTCCACAAAAAAGTAGAATTACTTTAAATGATATATATTCAATGGCATGTTAATCTATTCAGGCTGATTGTTCTGGTCAGGAATTATGGCTTTTGGAAAGCACTTTTGGAATAAGCTCACATTTTAAGAAATAAATGATAATCTAAATACAGGAGAAGATGGGAATTAAGGTCTCAGTGTGAGGTGAAATGTGGTCACAGGTAGAAAATCATGCATGAAAAATGAATGGGCTGGATGGTGGCAGAGTGCGACACAACCCAAGAGCTGTGAAAATGCATGGGGAGTATGAGTTATTAAATAAGAAGGAGCAGGGGAAGAGGACAGAGAAGCTCACAGAGAAGAGAACTAAGAAGAAATGCAGCTGAAAGAAGAGAAATGTCAGGGAGATGACATGTGCAAGGAAGGGGAGAGAAGGGGAGAAAAATAAACACAAATCTTTATTGTATATAACAGTCTTGAGGAAAGCAGGTGCCAGAGAATAAGTGGAGTAGCCAAAACATAAAAGGCAGGAAAGGTGGAGTTTTTTTTTTTCTTCTTTTTTTTTTTTTCCTCCCTGCAACAGCAATGGGCTGTACTTGGTGGTCTGTGACATGTTTCTGCATCTCTCGGACTCCATGGGCAGATGTAGCAAAGCTCAGGTCCCTTGGGTCCTCTAGAGTAATCATCAAAACTCTTGCCTTCAGGAGGCTAAGACTTCCACTCTTTTCATTGTTTTACATCTCCATATTTTATTTTTCATGCAGTGTCTTCTCTTCACAGTGTCTGAAGCATGCCCTGGTGGTTTATAACTGGCAGGTGCCTTGGTTACAGCTCACAAGGCCAGGTTTCCAACACAGCCTCTAATTCAGGGGCCATCATTTTTTCATCACCCAGGGCCTATCTTTGTAAATACATTATAATACAAAATAAATAATCTTCAACCCATAATTTACTGTTATTGCTAGCTTTTATTGTTTTGGGCAAAGCAGGCCTAATAATTAGCATTGACAGAAGGTAGAATCAGAAAGGCAGATTTTGTTTATAAGCACAGGAGAAATACTTCACTGAATAGAAATTGGATGCAGAACATAAACAAAGTAATTAATTGAAAATTAAAAACAAATGACTATTTTACCTAAGAAATGGGAATTCAAAGCATAAATATATTTTTTTCTGTTAGGATTTCGTGAGGGTTTCTCAACACAGATTGTTCACAATCAGGTAAGTTTTGTATATTGGAATGGTAGCTCAGAAGAAAACAGATGAGTATTTCTTTTGGTCTTTGATTTGACTCAGATATGCTATAATCATTTTTAACATAAATAATTATGTAATAAGTGATTATCTACATGATTGTTTTGTTTACATTGTATGTAAAAACTTTATAAGCATTTTTTCTTAAGTCTCTTAGTCTGGAGAAAGGGTTAAACTCACTATAACAAAAACAGTGTGGTGGTAAAATCATTAATATTTACGATTTGAGAGATCTGGCTAAGAAGTTTGCCCTAAATAAGAGAACATTCCTTTCAGCTGTAGGCTGGCAGCCAGTGATCATTTCCAACCCCCACTTCTGAGCTTTTTTGTTTTGCTTCGTTTCATTTTGTTTCCTGAAGCAGTATATAGGTTGGGTCTCCCCAGTCACTGGGCAGTGAGGGAGATGCTGTCTGAATGTGCTCTCTATTTTCAGAGTTCATAAAGCTATCGTCTGTCCTGTCCTAAATTGTACTTGCATTATTATGCACTTGGAGTCTTCCAGATCTCCAACATCAATTTCTTCCTAACTTTTTCTTAGTTTAAATTCCCTACAAAGGATCTTACAGTATTCTTACAAGCATGTTTTGAATTTTTCTCTTCATTTCTTCTTTTCCCGTTTTTGCCTTTGCAAAAGGAAAAAAAAAATGATGAAAATAAAAACTAAATAAAAACTAAGATATCTGCATTAATAAGTTGGCAGATGTAGGTCATTTATTCTCATGACTTTAGGTACATAATACCAAAATATACAGGCTACTCTAGTTGTCTGCCTTCCTTTCTATACTCAGTAGTGTTGGAGACAGTGGTGCTTCTAGAGGGCAGTTTACATCTCCTAAAACAGATGTTTAAGATGGATGAGTTGAATTCAGTTCTGGAGCGTCTTTTTCTTACCTTTGGATTTAGAAGGCACCTAGCTGGTCAGCTATCTCAAACTTCTACAAACGGTTTATCCAATACTTTAGTGAGGAAATACTGGTTGTTTGCACATTCTTTCTGGGGCAGGGGTGGGAATCACTAAAACATTTACAACTAGCTCTAATAAACCAAGTGGGTGGCTGTTTTGTTGTCTGTTGTTGTTGTTTTTATATGCATCATTTCTAAGAAATTTTCTCTCAGGTGTTATAAGATTTCTTAGTAACGCATGGGGCATTACACAAATATTCAGCTTAGGCAAAGGAAAACACAAATTGTCAGCAGTAATGAGGAGGACTGTGACAAATTCAGCAACAAATGCTGACTGGAATAATGGAGAGCATGCTGGATGCTCACACACACACACACACATACCCCAGACAAGCTCATCTCTGTGACAAGACAACCACTTGCATCAAAGCAATTCCAGAGCCTGGACTTACTAGCATTAAAGGCTCACTTTTCCATTAGGATCAGGGTATGCTTTGTAGAAGAGTTTCTTCATTGTGTCAGAACAGTTTCTATCAACATTAAGAGGTGAAGTTTTTAAAGTTCTGAGGCTCTGCAAAGTGTTTTATAGTCAGGGCAGGTATCACAGTAACTCGCAACAATGCAGCAAAGGATCTAATTTCAAAGCCGTCTCTTATGGACTCCCCTTTTAGGATTACAGTGCAAAAGAGTAACTACTGACATTACACAGTCTGTCTGTCTTTGGGGGATGAAAGCAGATTTTTCACATCAGGTAGTGATGAGCTTGCATCAGAATTTTCCTGATGCCTATTGCTCATTATCTTGTACAGTGCTTCTCTCAGCAGGAAAAGATCAGCATCTTTACTATTTCAGATGGGTACTGCTAAAATTAGGCAGCACTGCTTGCTCACAATAATCACTGATTCCCACCTGATCTGCTAGATACATGCAAAGCACTAGTTTTCAAGTACAAAGCATATAGTCCATGTTTAGTTTTTGATGCTACGTATACTTATGCATATATAACAATGAATAAGCATGCTTCAAGTCCTGATTTTTGACACCTTGAGGAACATATAGTATCCTGAAGAACATACAGCACAGGTAGAAAAGAAGTATTTTAAATTGTTTCTGACACATTTACTGGTCACTCATGCTTAAGAAAATTAACTTGAGCCTGAAGAGATTCTGAAAACAATATTAGATAGATAAGGGAATGGAGAGATTATTTTAGCAGAGGAGACAAGGAAAGATTGATTTATCCTAGCAAAAATAAAACCAAGTATGGAAACAGATATGAAAAATATATTTTTATGTAGAAACACTACAGAAGAAGAAGAATCAATTTCTCATATTAATATGAAAACAAAAGGTAATAAACTTCAAAAATGTATAAACTGGAAATTAGAAAAAGAATTCTCTAGTTAGAAATAAACATGGAAAAGAGAAGGGGAGGTAAATGAGGAAGCATCAAAGGGGGAAAGGAGGATAAGTTAAAAAACTGCAAAGGAAATTCCTTCTTTCCTTCTTTCCTTCTTTCCTTCTTTCCTTCTTTCCTTCTTTCCTTCTTTCCTTCTTTCCGTCTTTCCTTCTTTCCGTCTTTCCTTCTTTCCTCAAAACATCTAGTGAAGTTTGAAATGGCTTTGACCTGGGGAAAAAATAATCTAACAGATCCAGAGACTGAGTGTAGATAACATTGAGCCAAGGAATGAATTACTGCTTGGTGACCTAACAAAAACTAAAGAAGGTTATGTTAATTTTTGCCCTCAAGAAATATATATTCAAAGAGTAAGAGCAATTCATATTAGTAAGGAGAATGATTTGTGTATGTATCAGCCAAAGAACTGTGGCGTATTTTATTTTATAGTTGTATATGGATTCCTTTTGATGCTCTGCCCATCTGGGAGATGAGGCTTTGTGGAAGATGGAGAGATGTCTCATCCATAAACTGGGAAACCATGGATCTAAGTATGACATCAGCAGAAGTATGCATTTATTCTTCTAAAATAATAACGAATAATCCTATTTAACTTTGAGATGCTTTAGAAAGTAAACTTAACAAATTGTAGCAGAGAAGATATTATCAAGTGAGTAGAACCTATGCTGTTCATTGTTCCATGAGAACTCAACTGGCACAGGCACTGAAACATTTTCCTGTGATAAGAGCAAAGCCACAGAAGAACCTTCCCTCATCCCTGTTCTCCACCTTTCCAGCTCTGCTCTTTTCCCTTGCTAATCAATCCCTAAGCAAATTGCATCCTGACTGTAATGCCATAGCGCCTGAACTGCACAGCATTTTCCTCCAAATTAAAGAAACAGTCAAAAGTCTAAGACCCACACACGTGTTTTTATTTCCAAGTTAGTTAAGTATATTATATAATCTAAGGTAAAGCGACTATCAGGATTTCCCACACAGCTTTGTTTTTATTGCAGAATCATTTAAAAAACAACACATATAATCCATTACTGCTGACTGCTTAACAGAGAAGGAGTTTCAGAATAAACCTCCAAAAATCCAGTGAAAAGGGTCTGTTTGTCAGATCAGATCAGGAGTGCTACGTTACTAAATATTCCATTATGACTTTATGAAAATAATCATGCATAATATTAAAGACAAAAATTTGGAGAACAGTCAACAAATTACATTTAATGACTGTTCTAAAGTTTTTCTCCTACACATCCAACCTAATTAAAAGCTACAAATATAAGAGCAGAATAATAACAATATTGGTTTAGGACTCTGCTAGTGAGATGTAGGGGTCTATCTTGCCTAACCTTCAGATATTAAACTAGAGACAGCCTTTCAAAGAAATGATGGTAAGCCTTCAAGTGAGTAAGACAATGCTGGAATAAAAGTTCAACATGCCCCAAAGGACCCTGACAGTATGTGATGGCTGGAGGCCTAAGAGCTAATGAAAGACAAACTCTCAACAGAAGGACTGTCAAAAAAGTAAAAGGTAAAAATAAAAAGCCAAGGCAGTTTCTTGTTTCCAGTGGATTATGGAAAGCCACTAAAACAACTTTCACTCTTCGTAATGTATTCCACAGTTAGAACAAAGGTCATTGTTTAAACACTGTGTGCATCACAGTATATTCCATTCTGAATTTGGAAGATCATGACTGTGTCTTGGGATTTTTGTGTTATGCACCACATGGTACATTTAGGTTGATCCACCTAAATGATCCATGATCCACCTAGTTCATGTTTTTCACGTGCTGCGTAGCTAAACTCCCTATAGCAAAACAAACCAACAAACACGACCTAAACAGTACTATTTCTTGTATAGATTTTCCCAGGGAGGAGAGATCGAAAGCCCTAAGGAGACATATAAATGTTCTCTGATTTCTGTCTAGAAGGTTCACAGTCATTATTTTTGCCACTAAATTCTTTACACTATAATTACATAAATAAAATAAAATAAAATAAAATAAAAATAGAATAACTACACCTCAGCCATATGTTCTAACAACTCAAAAGACAAAGGACTCTACTCTGGGCTTTGTAGTATTACTAAATGTTCTTACAAAATTCCCAGATGTAAATGACATAACTTGCCTGTAAATTCAGAATTGCTGGCATAGCCAAACTACATTCAAGCAAAGGTTTTCAAAAGAGTAAAAATACCACCATAGATAATTACTGTGTGCCTAATGGGATTTAAAAAAAATAAAATAAAACAACCTGTTTAAGCAGGCTAAACAACTAACTCGTGTTTTTATTTTATTTTGTTTTATTTTGGCGTGTTAACTTTTATTTCTGAATTCTGCATGATCTGTACACAAAATAGTCTATTAAACATACGCAGGAATTGCAGACTTAGCTGGTATAAACCCCGCTCTTGAACAACGTACATAAAACTCAGTCTAGACTATGCAGGCTTTTCCATTTCCCATGTCATCTACCAAACCAGACCTAAATGTTTTTTTTACAGAAGATGATTCTCACCCCTAAAATCTCAAATGAGCATCTGGCAATCAACAATCAATAGACTAGAAAGTTACTGTACAACAGCAAAGTTAATTCAGGGGTCTCTGTTAGGAAAAATATCCCTTTCATCAATTCTATCCCCTGCAATTGATTTTAATTATCAGTTTTGCCAGAAATATATTGGTAGGAGGGTCAGAGCTTGCAAAGAAATACTCCACTGCTTGTAAGCTAATGGGATACAGCTGCAAAGGAAATAAAGCAGTGTAATTAAACCTTTGTCTCCTTGATTCATTTCTTCTGAGTATTGTAGATGTTATTTTTGTATTAGTGGTGATCAAAATAATTAAATAATTATTTTAAGCCCAGATTTAAATCATTGTCATTCACACCTCCAATACAAGTGCCATTCCAATTCAACTTCACAGGGCTCTCATGGTCTTATAGATTAGCCCTGTATGGACTGACTGACAAAGTGACAAAGGATTGGAGCTGGAGGTAATAAGTGAAACAAACAAGCTCTCTACTTAGTATTTACAGCACATGCAGACTAAGAGGAGAAGGAAAATTGGTCTTAGCTTTTGCTTCAGCTTTTATTTCGTAGTAGTTTTCTTTGGAAAAGTATTTACTCCAAGCCATATTTTTCACAGTTCAGACTATGGTCAAATAATGGAACATTTTTTCATTTTTAGCTGGTAGTATTTTTCCAGTATTTAATAAACACAATGTAAAAATAAAAGTAATATGCTGATTACTGAGCATTTTTAACTGTTTCTTTGCTTAAATTACTTTCACAACACACTGTGACAAATGCTCTAACTTGCTGATATCAGTCATCTACCTTTTAAATATTGGTTATTTCAGTGAGGAGTGTTCTTCAATGGCACTTTTCTCAGTGAAGATAAAATGTCCAAAATTAATTATATTATGATACCTAAGTATACTTTTTAAAGCAAATGTCTTACTTCAAATAAAATGGGACCTTCTAACAATGTAATAGAAAAGTACTAATCAATTTATAACACTGTGGAAAAAATGAAGTAAGTATTTACATAGTAACAGGGAGTGAAAGAGTGTTTGTTTTGGTTTGGTTTGGTTTGGTTTCAAAAAAGACCTTCTTGATGAGACTGGACAACAATTAGTACTTTTCTTGTGTAAGAACCCAGATGGTAGTAATGGAAATAATATGTCCAGATGTTGAAAGAGTCAAACCCATTTTTACCTTTTTCTTCTGTCTAAGTGGTAATCCCTTTTTAATAGACTTTACAGTGCAAGCACTGAAAGGCTAGTCTCAGAAAAGGGTGCCACAAGTTTTCTATTCCTGCAAGTTTTTTCTTCCAAGTAGTCAGAGGCAATTTCCAGGTTCTCGAAGAGGTGAAATTTAAAAGACAGAGAAAGGGAATATTATTTATATCCTGGCAATTAAACCACCCAACCTTGCATTTCAGATGTATGGAAATGGATGTAAGATGTAGATGTAAAAAATAAGACTTTTTGGAAGGGAATTAGGGAGTGGTGAGTCAAGGAAATATATTAAATTTTTAAATTTAATTTAAGGTAGTTCTAAACCCTCTCTATAGAGATCCTTTCTATGCTTAAACATAATCAGATAAAGAAAAAAGATCCCTATAAAATATCCCTGTTAGAAATGTTCACATTAAAATGGACTTGTCTAATGAAATATATTAATAATCACAGTAGGTAATAGCCATAGAATCTATCTCAAATAACGTTAAAGACTCCTGTATAAATTATGAGTAAGAGAAATCGTTTCTTCAAGTTTGTTGTTTCTCCAGGGAAGGATTAAAAATATTGGCTGTTACTTAGATCTCCACCAAAAACTGCTAATGAGGTAAACCAAAAAGAAAATAGGATTTTTTGCATATCACAAACCTTTACTCTGTCTTTAGTCCTCCTCATTTTTATAGGTTTCACTAACTAGACAGTGTTGGTATTAATGTTTTCTTTCTGCTTTATGAGCCAACACTATTCCTAAAAAAAGCATTACTCTTAGTGTTTGGACCTTTTTAGGATACCTGATTGTTTAGAGAAAGAAGAAAACCTCACATTGGGAATGCAGGATTTAGTTGAATGCACACAAAGTTAAGCATGTTTGCATGCTACTTCAAGATTAGACTTTTCTAAACAAAATTAAAATTAATTTTGGAGCCTGACAAGCTACAACTACAAGCTTTTGCTGTTGAATATATTGGTAGTGTTTCAAAGTACACCGCACCTATTCTAGGGGAGAATTCCTATGGTGCCTCATGGCTCCTCATTCAGCGAAGTGGACACTGCTGTTCCTTGGGTCCACATATAGTAAATAAAAGAAGGCCAAGATACAGGTATTAGTACTGACCAGCTACAACATTTAATTTTTAGCCAGATCCTTACATACTTTTGGCTTCTGCCAGCCAAAGCCCAAACACACAGTGGGGACAGCACATACAAATGAGTGTTTGATTAATGACAGAGCAAATGTCTTTAGAGCAGACTGACCCACTGGCAGCAAGTGCCTCTGACTTGCTTTATTTACTGGTAGAGATGCAGATGTGTTGTCTGGCCAGTCTCAGATTCACTCCAGTCAAACATATAGGCGGCTATCACTTTCCTGAGCTTCCATGGTAGTTTGGTTTCTTCTAGATAGACTGTACTGGCAGTCCTGGGATGTGAGGGCTAACTGTAGAGCAAGGGAACATAGGTTTCTTCTCTCATTTAGTACAGATTCAAATGAGAGTTGTTTTTTTTCGTTTGTTTGTTTTTGTTTTTTCAAATTCAGAGATGCAGAACCTAGAGTTTTTTTCAAGCCAAGCTTGAGACACTATCCATCTCTTTAAGCATCATAGTTGCTTGTTGAATCCATATTCACATCATAAACTACAAATACATCTTTTATACCTTCTTTTGTCATAAGTATTCAACAACTGAAGATGGACTTACAGATGAGCAGAGGCAGCTTTGTGACTGGCCAGTAAGGTTATTTCTTCCTCCTATGCACAGCAAGTTATCTGGGAAGATATCTGTGCTTCTGGAATATCATACCATTTACAAAGGGCATTTTGAATGCACCGGTGGTATTTCAGTTCAAATACTTCTGCAGGTGCTTATGGAGCAATACTGAGACATTGCTACTAATAACACCGGTTTCCTCCATCATAAAATGTGACAAAGCTAAGACAAGCTATATACACAGTGCGAACAAAAGATCATCTCTACAGTTCAGTGAAGAAAACCTGTTGCATGTTTGGGGTATTTAATTCTCCTATGTCTTACCATCAATTAACAGTCCCACAGAAAGCTCCTAAAATGCTTTTCTTTCCACATTTCTTTTGTTTAAGTGTATTTCTCACCACTGCATTAAATGTGAAGTTTTTCATTTCTCCTGGTGATGTAAGGAAATATTTTGTTTTAGAAATAAGGTTACATTTAATCTGAGACTCTGTGTTTTTATGGTTCTGTTTTTGTTGTTTGTTTGTTTTTAAGACATAAAATATTATTTTTCTGTACCTTTCACTTTTTGACAATGTCTGGAACCCAGAAATCAAAGCATTTTATAAGTTTCTCCTTTAAGTGAAAACAATAGATAAAATTGGCAGGAGAATTGTCAAACCCATCTTACTAGTGCTGGCACATTGACAGCTACTGTTATATTAAAACTTTTGTTTGTATGTTAAAAATAACAAGAAGAGATAATTTAATTTATATATATTTTTTAATTTTTAACACTGAAATTAACATATTTAAATGAGGCATGGCATATTTCAGCTTAGTCTGCATTAATGGATCCTTGGTGTACACTGGACTTTTTTTTTTTTTTTTTAATGTGATACATCAGAATGGTAAGCAGTTACAAGATATTTTATTCCAAGAATCTGTGCATTACATATTAACTAGCTATCAAAAATAGATAAGAAGAGGAAAAAAAGAGCTATCTGTCCTTGCAGAAAACTCATCTGAAGAAGAAAGCCTCTTCCTACATAAACTTACAGAAAAAAAAAGCAAAAAAAAAACCAAACAAACAACAACAACAAAAATCCAGTCTCTTTTTTCATGGTGGATTACTTAGTTTATGTGAAGAAACAGCTATATTCATTGTCACCACACCTCAGAAGCACCATTTCTGGTTTGTACTGAAATGATACTGTAGAGCAATATGTCATGGATGGGAAAGATAAGGAATAGATATCAAATACTTATACAAAGAAGCAGAATCAGCTCATCCTGCTCAGCAGCCTCAGGAAGTTAAATGCACAAAACCATCAGTCAGTAGTAGGTGATGTTACCTAAATTTTGTTTCCTTTATTCCCACCTTTTGCATGTGAATAAGAACCATACCAGAAGGTTAATGTAAAGGTGATACCAAAGTCTGGGGGAATGACAAAGACCTGACCTTTAGACCTCTGATCTGATGCATAAGAACGACAGCATAAACAGAAGGAGGAAGGAGGATAAGCATTTAATTCTGTCTCTGTTGGGAAGGTATGAGAGAGAATATGTTTGTGAGATGAGAGGGGAAAAAAATAATCTCAAATTCTTGTTAACACCCTACAAACTTTCACTTCTGTGAAACTCATTTTGAGAAGGGAATGAAAATAAAGAAATTAGTATTTCTTTACATCACAGTGTTTTAATTACATGTTAGTCTAAGTAGGGATAATTTGACAAATGAAAGCAAATCTATGGGCAGTAGTGGTCTCTGTCCATGCTTAAGCAGCCCTAAAACGTTTAGATTTGAACTCAGTCAAATGCATGTCCATGATCATGACTGTAATTTTGCATCCTGATCACAGACTTTTCAGAGAATGCAGATTCACCTTCACAGTCCTAAGTGCAGTCAACAGCATGCTATGTGCTTATTTATCAAAATGTCTAAACAAGAAATTACAGGAGAGAGAATGAGAAAATAAAGCTGTGTCTGGTAATGAGAAAAACTTGCATCACACCAGCTGGAGATCATAACATTCCTGCATCATGCAAGGTGTTTTTGTGGTATCAGCAGTACAGCTGTGACACAGGAGAATGCTACAGGAAGTCTAGCGAATATAAAAAATAGAGATACCTGTCAAACTCCAGCCTGTATATGTCTATTGAACTGCAATTCACAAATTGCTTGAGATTGCTGGAGGACTGGGGGAGGGCTTGGGTTAGCTTTAGTGTAGGACAGATGAGCCTCTTGGAAAGAAGGAGCAGCTTCTGTTTTGAATCTCTCTCATTTTTACAGCAAATTATCTTTCCTCCACCCATCTGTAAGGTCTCTTTTTTTCCACAAAACATTGTGTAAGTAGGAAGGAATGGAAATTTCTCACTAGACCGTACTGAGCACTCATTAAGGAAAACCCACATTTTCTTGCAGAAGGGAAACTGTTATAGTGTAACCTTGATTTAACCCCCTACTCAACCACCCCCTCCAAAGAAGATATGTAATATTCAATTACATTTTTGCCTCCAGTTATGTCAAGTTTAAAAAGCAAAATGAGATCTTAACAAGACCAGTTTTAAAATAGCTGCAAGTCATAACTTTTAAATGTTGGAACTTACTGTGCAATGTTCCAGACATCTTAAGTGAGTAGTCCAAGTGACTCTATACTAGGAACATTTCCAATATAAGCCTTCGATGCATTCTAGGTGAGATGATTTGCAATTAAATCCCAGAAGATGCCATTTAAATTTTAAAGGGGTCCCATACTTTCTTCGGGAATAAGATTGACATACTTGCTTAATAGTTTCTCCAGCTTCAGTAATTGGATTGCCTCCTCTGCATTTTTCAAGTCACAATCCATTATTTTAACATTTTAATTTGTAAAAATCCTTTGTGCTTTCTTGTTTTGAAAAGCCAGTGAAATAGCATTCTAAAGAGTTCTGTTGTGCCTTAATTCACCATAAACCCCTGGCCCTCCTAGCCTTTTTGTTATCCCACACTCCCTCCCATTTACTTACAAATAGTTGGTTTAGACCCTTAAAATAGAAGCAAAATCCAAGGCTGAGTCATTGTGCAATGTCTTTGCACAATAATACCTTGTGCAAAACAGAACAGGTCTTGCAAGGCCTCTGTTATTGGGAAGAATGTGACTTTTGCACTGAGTTTTAATTTCCTGTTTGTTTGTTTTCGTTCTCTTTTGTTTTTGTTTGTTTGTTTGTGTTTGTTTTGTTTTTCTTTATTTTTCTGATTTTCAGCCAAAGATCCTATGGGGGAAAAGAATTCAATATTTGTAGACAGGCTCCCACAGCTTAAAAAATCTCTCTGACCTGGTTCAATGCTTCAAACTGTTATTGTATTAACACCTATTTATGTGATACTACCTGTCCGTCACAGCTGTGGAACCCTGAGTACCCTGAGTACTTATAGAGTCCACCTGCAGGCATTCATAATGCATGCGGGGAAAAAAAAAAAAAAAGGACATGATGCATTGTCAAAGGCAGCTTTTTGCCCTAGAGTAGAAACAATGAGTATTCTTAATCTCTTGAAAATAGGAGATAGGGAACGTGTCATCCCTGCAATTTGACTTCACTTTGCTCTCTTGTAAATAGCCATGGTACTTGGAAGTATGGGAAGCATGGGGAAGGGGAAGCATGTAGGCCATGACTACAGCTCTCAGCAGTATGTACTTTAGGGACCCTGTATGGCTACTAACTCATTCTGATACACTCACAAAGCCCAAGACAATGTTATATGGAAAAAAATGATAGCATTTGAATCTCAACAGCAAAGTTTTGTTTTCAGGCCTCATATGTTTAGGATTGCAAAGTAATAGCTTCTTATTTCTGTTTTTAGGACCAAGACAAGCAAGTTTAGTGAGGTGGTGATCTGGCTGTTTTCCCAAACACCAAGTGACAAGACGAGGGGAAATAGCCTCAAGTTGCGCCAAGAGATGTTTAGGTTGGATATTAGGAGAAATTTTTTTACTGAAAGAGTTGAGCAGCATTGGAATAAGCTGCCCAGGGAAGTGGTTGAGTCACCATCCCTAGAGGTCTTGAAGAAATATGTAGATGTAGAATTTAGTATCATGGTTTAGTGGTGGACTTGTCAGTACTATGTAAAAGGTTGGACTAGATGATCTTAGAGGTCTTTTCCAACTGGAGTGAATCTGTGATTCTGTAATTCAATAACTGAATAACAGAAACCTATCAACTTCAGAATCTGTATAGCTAACATTACTGATCATCATAACTTTCTATAAAATAATCTGGTTAATCTGGTAACATGATCCACAGACCTGAACACAGAACCTCTGAAATGCAGCATTGTTTCTTAATAAGAGTTCTTTCTTCACCAAAGTTACTTGAAATCTATTTTGAATTAATCAATTATGTGTGAAAATGCTAAAGGAAGACATAAACAAGGCAAACCCATTGCTTGATCCATTTCTGTTACTAGAACAGCAGCTAACATGAGGGTTGGGAGGGTCCATCAACACTTAAACGGGAAAAGAAAAGAACTGATGTTTAAGCACACTCCATCAAACAGCAGCCAGTCCTCAACATGCAAAGCTGATTTATTAGGAAATTAGCAGTCATTATCTTCATGTCTAAACAGACAGTATATTTATAAAAATACAAAAGAAAAGAAACCCAAGAAAACAAAACTAGAGATACAGTTTATTCTGACTTCTGAAAACAAAAGTTAAAACAGGATAAAAAGTCCTTTTCCTGTCCTCTTCCCTATCATATACACAGCAAATGCATAATAAAACTGAAGTGAAATCCAGTCTTCCAATCCAATTCCTGTTCATTAGATTTACTGTCAAGAATGGTTGTCAAGACGGGCTTTCTCGTACATCATACATTAACTTTTTTCTTAAGTCCACTGAAATGTTCACATTTCATCACCATAAACTTGGTACGTTTTATGATTACTGCAAGATTCAACTTATTCTGCTCAGTTGATGCCTTGTTAAAATTATAGTTGTGCAAATTAATATTTATTGTACTATCACTGAATAATGCAATGGTTCATGTACGTCTCAGTGGCTCAAAGTATAAACTAGGCTCCTTATCCAAAAGTGTGTATTTTGTTTTAAAGACACAAGTTGAAGAAAAGCATAAAAACCACCCAGCTCCCTGTTTGATTAGGATTCTTTCTTTCAGCTTCTGCTTGCCTTTCCCCAAAATGAAAACGTCTCTCACTGATAATTCTGTTCAGTGTACCCTTGGATTTCTTGTATGATTTTTACTCCTTGCATCTGCACTAGACTGAAAAAAAAATGCTGTTTCTTTGTACAGATTATTGGAATATGGTGCAGAAGCTCTTCTGTGGGGCTCATAAATAGGAAATGCTATCAGATAATGAGTGCTTCAAAATTTGAAATTCAGCTTCCTAGCATTAATGTTTAAGTTGTGCAGAGTCTGTAAGAAATAATACCTTATTTTATGATTAATCATTGTGTAATATGCATCAAAGAACTGCTGTAAATGTTTATCTATTAAAGATGACAGTTTAAGGATTAGCACATTGAAGGAAATCCCCATTCCTGGTTTAGGAAGAAGTATCATCATTGTGGTCTGTCAGCAGAGGATATATTCTATTTAAAAAGCTACATACTAATATATATGTCTTTATACAGCAACTTTAGAAAATACACCTAAAGAATACAACTGAAGTCACTCATTTTAACAAATACTTTTTTTATTAGTACTATCATTAGGGTGGAAAATGGAAGTGGACAAAAAGCAATTCTTAATGTGTGACACCTAATAAATACAATGCTACAATGTACCCAACTTGGCTATGAAACCCTATGATTAGAGGACCAAGTTCCTGGGGTAAGAAAGGAGCTAGTTATTAACAGAAAACATTATCATTTTATTATTGCTTCTGGAAAGAACAGAAGTCATTTGTCTTTCCAAACACAATCTCTATAAATAATGAAGGATGTTCTGTAACGGGGATAATAAACTGTCAGTTGTATTTTTACGACAGCAAGATACACATCAGGCTTGGCCTCATGGAAATATAACTATGTAGAAGAGCAATAAATATTGTTCCACATGTTTTCATGATCTATTATTTTAATTGCTACAAATAAACACAACAACACAGAACAGAAGGAGCACTTTAACATTCAGAACGGGTTTGGTAGCCCTCTGTTCTTTCCAAGCTTTTGGTTGCAGGATTTTTACAACACCAGCAGAGGCATTCGAGGCTTTCTGCAGAAGTTCTCCAGTTCATCCTTGGTGACTGATGCTTTCATTTTCCTGGAAAAAATGATTTTCATCTCCTTGCCCATATAAGTGCTATCCTGTAACATCTTTCAACTAATACTGCATTTTTTACATTGGTGCCACATGAAGGCACTCATTCCCTGACATGTAATTTTACAATGAAAGAATAAGATTTCTCTACACAGGGAAAAACTATCCAAAATATTTTTCTAAATAGACACGATATAGACTTTTCTCTGAGATACGATATAGACTTCCTGATCTAGTTGGTCCCTTATCTTGTCATAGTTCAAATCTCCATAATCCAAATAAAGTAATCATCAATTCCATTGCCTTCAGAAAGGTAAGTCCCTAAAACAGCATTTTTGAGTGGGATTCAGGCATTATCCATGTAGTTTTATATAAAAACAAAAATCACACACAGCATTTTTTCCTCTCTGTCTTCAAACACAGCTTCAGAAGGCTCATCAGGTAAACACGTACTACAGACAGAAAGCAGGCATCTGAGGCACACCCAAAGAACTACCAGGTGAACCAGAGAAGCATTTCAGACTTGTTTACAATAGTAAGTAGGCTGAGAATGTCTAACACCTATTTCAGTGGAAATACCATCCTACTAAATTTCGTGCTAATGCTGCCAAGGATTCAGGTTTACTCATATATTTACTTTGCTGCTATACGTTCATTTAAAACTGTGGTTCATACAAAGAACAACAAATGTCATATGTAAACTGCTACACAAGATAAGCAATAGGAAACTTGGAGTAGGAATGGAATATATGCACTCTGGCAGACTGGGTCAGGTAACCACTCCAGGGCAAAAGGCATAACTGAAATGGTTGATCAGATTCAGAAAACAGATGCAGCAACTTTATCCAAAGCAAAATGTCTAGCAATCTAGACATTGACATATCAAATGGCTAAGAACTGTTGTAATGGAAGTATACATTCACTAGGTAATAGAAAGACTAGAACAGAAGAATAACAGTCCAGTGGCATACAGAGAAGTTAACTGTGAAGAAGCTTGTTCGGCCAATTTTTCCTTTTAATTTGAGCTAGATATTTTACCTATCTTGCAGTTCTTTTGATCCATAGAATAGTAAGAATAGTATTCCCCCAAAGTTAAACAGTACTACACTCTTCATGCTATGCGCAGTATAGGCCCTTGATTATTGCAGAAATGGCAATATAGCTAATTCTGATAGACTGAACTGTGTTTTATATTTTAGGTGCATAGTTCTTTCTTTTGTTTCTTAAACCAGAATAAAATGCATCACACTGGTATCACTCGTATCTTATTTTCTCTGACGATGATCAGAACACTATATGTAAATAAGAGATGGGAACTACAACAGCCTGAGGGGGAGAAAAAAAAAAAAAAAA
The DNA here is from genome assembly GCF_040182565.1 of Anser cygnoides. Classification (NCBI taxonomy): domain Eukaryota; kingdom Metazoa; phylum Chordata; class Aves; order Anseriformes; family Anatidae; genus Anser; species Anser cygnoides. The sequence goes on from NC_089875.1 coordinate 68,211,582, forward strand.
AAAAAAGGCCTCTGGATGGACAAGATGTAAAAGTTAAGAATTCTGAAAAACTTATAACTGCAAGCATAAATGCACACACACACTTGTCCATACAGAAAAGTATTAAGCACATTATTATTGCTTTAATGATTTGCTAAAGTGATAACTGGTATTATAATAACCTTTCTCTGCACCATTTTGAGAACTCTATACAAACCAACAGAGATCTTGTCCTCAAATTGTACTTGAGCACATCTCCCAGTACATCATAGCAATACAGAGAAACCAACATTCAGAATATTTTTTACTCAAAACCAAGCCATGCAATACCCAGGGGGAAACAAACAAACTAACAAAAAAACAAACAACAACAACAACTAAACAACTGTACATGCCAGATACTGAGTCGGGATGGGGAAATATGATGACTTTATGACCAGCTAATGAGTTTTGATTGCATCAAAGTAATAAGGATGATCTTAAGATTTATTTTTTTTCTCAAATTTCTATTCTGAAGTCATTTACAAAGAGTTCTGTAATACAAATAGTTTTATTTTTATTCTTTAAATTATGTGAACAGTGTAAACAGGAAAAATATTTGTGAGAGTTCATAAATGTATAAGAAGCCATGGTTAGGTCAGCTCGTTCTCTCTAAGGAAACAAATCTAAGAACCAAAAAGTTATTTCAAGCAGTGTGTTTTTAAGTCTTTCTAGCAATTTCACTAGTTCTGCTGTTTGACACAGCCCTACTCTGAATGATTTAAGAGAATGGCAGGAAATAGATAGATAGGGTAGGAAAAATACCAAACTAAACTCTTTGTTAAGATTAACAACTGAATGAGTTCAATGTCAACTGCTCGCTTCTACTGGAGACTAAATCTCTCACTTTATACAATGAAAAAATACATCCTAATACAAGATTAATATCACTGACTGGTCTAAGAGTTCCAGAATACATCTGAAGATGGAGGGAGATTTAAGATCCAGAAGATCAGCCTTTATTGGAAATTCACGAATAACAACAACAACAACAAAATCTCTCACAGTTCACTGGACCATACAATAGTGTTTCTTCCATGCGTCTCGATCACTACATTTATGAGCTTCCCAGTCACACCCTGCAAATATGATCAGAGAGCAGGTCATGACAAACCTTCTCTTTCCACAGCCAGGTAGACACTGCTATCTTGGTTTCCATATGAATTTTCAAGTACCTTCCTTCATTCCGTGTTTTGAACAATGTCTAACTGCTATTTTACAGACCATTTACACCTCAGAAATACCTAGAGGCCTTAAAGGAGGTGTGATGCTCCCTCAGGACAAACAATTTTATGAACACCTTAGTGGCACAGGTATCAAGACATGGTCTTCAACTATAAAACAGACAAAAGAATCCAAAGGGCAGGAGATGACACAGAGGATGCACCTTGGATCACACACTACAGGGTAAAAGTGGAAGACAGTTTTCTGAATTTCTGTTCCAGCAACATGTCAAAGGTTTTATGTCTCTTTCTGTACTGCTAATCAAAGAAATTAAGATGCTTCTAATTACAGACTGCTACGAAACTGAAAATATAAAGTATTGCTACAATTAATGGAAGATTTTACCTGTCATCACTATGGTATAATTTAAAGCAGACTATTATGCATGTATTTCAGACAATAATCAGCAAAAACACTTATTTTAAATATTTAAGTCAGCATACATATTTTATACACAGAGAAAACATTGTATTTCCAGTAACAAGTATAGCAAACAATTCCTAAGGAATCAGTCATTCTATTTTTGGATCTTTATCTATTTCCTCTCTCCTACTCAGACCTCACTAGTCTACCTACCCTAAACCAGTCACTGATGCTGCATCATGATTCTAATAAGTCCACTTCTTCTTTTCCTGAAAACTTTGGCTCTATACTACATATTCATGGGTTGTAGTCGGCATTGTGAAGAACTGAATCAGACCAGATCCCTGGGATAATGTTAAGAACAGTGAAAAGAAAGAAGCAGTAGGGGAGTGCAGCCTTTCTGATCCATCTGTTAAATATGAATTTTACTGTGGTGCCAGGACATGATCCAGAGTTCATGATCCAGGCTTTTCAGTACAAGTGACTTGAACCAAAACACTGAGGGTTCCCCATTAAGATATGAAAATCTTTCAGCCACACTCAATATTTTTCACCTGTTTTGCATCAACAGACCTGCCTCTCTAGAGGCTGGGATTAAAATGAAGGGCAGCATGCATACAGCAGAGAAGCAAACTCTCGTTTTAATTTGACCTGAGATATGTTGTTCTCCAGTAATAGGAGAGGGAAGGATGCCTCTTAAACAGAGCAAACATCTTTAATGATGGCTAGCCCGTCTCTCCACCCATCCAGCTTTTCCTACCAGATGCTCTACCTTAATTTCACATGCTTATCTGCATTCCATTCAGACCCTTAACATTAAGGGGAATATATTCTGTTTGCCTCTGGATGTTCCATCACTGCTATATTAATTGACGGGTTATAGTGGCATCTCATTATGTTGATGGACTGGTAGGTGGATCATGCTGCACTCAAGGGGCTACTGCAGTTTGGCAGCTGAAATTTCCAGCTTTGTAAAGAAAAGGAAAACAGGTTTGTGAGAGCTATTAAGAACTAAATTTAGCCAAAATGAGGTTGTGAGAAAGCAGACTCTGGGGGAGGCTTTTTTTATATATTTATTTTATTTTATTTTTTTATTTTTTTTTCCTGAGTTCTATCAAGTCAGTGGTGCTACTAGGAAAGGTGATAGATGAGCAGTGGCTGGAATCTGCTGAAGGGCTGAACTAAAAGTCACTTCTTACTTATCTACTGCTAAAAGTGAGAAGGCAACACAGGGAAGACTGGAAAGGACATTGTGTGTTCAGTTATTCATCACATCTCTTAATTTGCCTCTAGAGATAGGTGTTCTTATCTGTCCAATAATATTTATGTTATTTATTAAAATTCTCACCTGCTTCATATAACCACTTTTCTATGTTGTCTTTTTTTCCTGATGGTAGCCAACTTTTATATCTAATAATAATATTTTAAGCTATATCACAAATGCATCACTGATTTTGAATCATGACACAAGTTTATATGGTGTAAATCCTACATCTATACACACTGCATGAAAAAAGAGACACAGCACTGGAATGAACTTTAGGGTTTCAAAATCAAGCGCTTGAAGTGCCAAAATTAAGGCTGCCTGAGCAGTATTCCTTCCACCCCCTTGTATTTATGAATCATTAAATAGTTTATGATTACTTATCATTCAATACACATGACACAATCCTCTGTTAGCAAAGATTTGGTATTTCTGTTTATCAACATTATTCAATGAGAGGCTTTGTACATCTTTGTACACAACATTCAGTTCCTGAACCAAGGACAACATAATTAATTTCTTCAAGGTTTTCCCTCTGGTAATATCTTTCTAACATTTTAATACTTTCTACATATTGAAAAAATCAATCTTCAGAACATTTCTGCAGGGTGAGATAAGGTGCACTTCTCTACCTAATAGATTCTTGTTGGACTAGCCAGAACTGTTTCTGAAACTTATTTTGTCCTATGTAGATGTGACTTGTTTCCTGTGGAAGAAAAATAAAAGATAAATGCAATAAAATAATACCATATGGCTCTATAATTAATGTCAGGGGGATGATTTAGATTTGCATAGGTTATAGTCATAATGCTGGCATATCTTAACTTTTAAGAATGTGATTTAATGAAACTAACACTTGCTTTTGGAAGTAAATTCCTCCTTTTTATTTTTTATTTTTTAATTTAAAATCTCATAAGTATATCTTGTAGGGTTATATTTACTCTCTACATGAGTCACCCTCAGCGATGTGATCTTTAGATCTATAGCATACCCCTCTAGTCATTTGAAAGCTAACTGATGAAAAGATGGAGAAGCGTTCAATTGCTGACAGCATTTTTCTTTCAAACTATTTGTAACTGATAAGAACATGTCACTAAAGAGGGTGGAGACACTTGTTTTATCAGTGTTGTTACCACTCACAACAAAAAATGTTGAGACGCAAGATTCAGTTTTCTCAGCAGTTTGTATAGAGGCATAGCTAGAAATTTCTGTCTAGATCTGCTAGATATTGTGGGCTTTTTTCCCCTCAAAATGGTTCTTTGTGTGTGTGTGCTCGTACAAACACAAGTCCGTGTGCAAAAATAAATAAATAAAATTGTTTTTCCATGGAAGAGATTTTATATAAAGAGGCCCTCTGAATGTGGGAGAAACCTGTGGACTAGGATGCAAAGTGAGTATTTCTATGGCAGTGGAGTAAGCACACTGCCAAAATGAGCTGAAACCAACATGCAGGCAGGATCTTGAGGGACTGGGAAAAACTGATCAGTGGGATATCTCTGAAAATTTTTAACGTTATTCTTTTATTTTTTTTTCTTTTCCTTTCTGTCTTCCTAAACTTTTCCTTTTGCCTTTATCTTGATCTCCCTATCCTACTTCTCTTGCATCAAGAGCATGACTTCTACCTTCAGCAACTTCTGGCTATCATGTCAAAAGAATTTAAATAAATTAAAGAATTTTACCCAAATTTAAAGCAGACAGCTATATCAACAGAGAAAGGCAGATGCTCTCTCTCTGAAACAGGCTGGCTGCTGCAGGCAGTGAGTTGCATGACCTTTAGTTTCACTTATATTTTAATGAAATTTCAGCTTACCTATTTTAAGCATGGTGAAAAATATGGAAATCGGGTTCTCAGAATGCACTGTGAAACCTCAGCCCCGATAATGCATTGCAATACTGAGTTGTTTTAATAAAGTCAAATAAACCCTTCATGCCAGTACACTTCTGATGGCTACAGCCTACCCACTACAACACCAGCTTCACAGTATAAACTAGTATACCTTTCCACTTCTAAAAACCTTTGATACTATTAGAAAGCTATCACTACCACAATAGCAGATGGCAAGTGGTCTGAAGTCTCCCCAGTCATGTCAGCTCTGAAATCTCTCTCTCTGAAGTCAACAGCATATTTCACTGGAGAAAGCTAAGGAGCAAACATCAACAGGAAATGTCTGTGGAATGCTTAAAAAAGTGTGCAAAACCCACTGATATTCTGCAGGAGAGATAGCAATCAAGCTTGAAGGTCATAGGATGTCAGGTGTCCTCGTAGGGTCTGAAAAGACTTGTGTACATATTTAACTTGATACACCCAGAGTATTCCCATCTGCTTAAAATAAAACATGTTCACAAATCCTCAGCAGAATACAGAGCCCAGGCCTGACAGTCTGCGAACAGTACAGAAAGTCTATGGATGTTATGTAGTTGATGCCACATATTAGAAAGTCCATTTAAACTCCAAACTTAAACAGCATTGGTGATGATGACAGTCTTTCTGATATGTCTCCACTGGGAAAAAAAAGCACTCACAGAGTGGCAGTTTTTGCAGGAAAAAAAAAATAAATAAATAAAAAAGAATTTTCATTGAAAGACCCAATTTCCTAGCTGCAGGAGGTGTTAGAATGTGCAAATGATCTAATCTGCTGGACATTAAGTAGTTTCAAAGCTTCACAGCTCCAGAAGTGTGAGGAAAGAACTTCCTGGAGAGCAGAAGAAAACTTTCCAAGACAGAGAAAGATGAGCAAGATTGCTTTTCATGATTATTTCTTCATTAAATGAGTAAACAGGGCAAATCAGCAATTAAAGACTCAGATTCAAAACCAATTTCAAAGCAGTGTGTGTCCGCACATTAATCTCAGTGGACCTTGTACAAGTCTATGAAATAAAAAGCTAGACCTCCTAGGGTCTAATGCTGAAGGAAACCTAGTCTGCATGAATCTGAGGAGTCCAGAAATAAGATGCTGTCTTGGAAGTCCATTAACATTCAATTTTAGCGATGTGAAAGTGTGTCTGACATAAAATTTAGGTTACGCATGTTGCTGGGTAGGGCATGCAGTGATAAAGGCAGTGCTAAGGCATGCTAGGTCTTCGGTGAGTCAATAACCAAAGTAAAGCACAAATGTGGCTATTCACATAATATGAGATTTGATGAAAGCTGGAAGGTTTTTGAGAAGACCATCCTGCAGGTTCAAGAACAAGAGACATGAGGAGGCTCAGCTGTACTTTTCAGAGTGGATACAGAGAGAAACTTTCTCCCCATGGGGCACTGGGGCCAGCTGCCCAAGGAGGCTGTGCCAGCTCCGTCCTCGGACTTTCCAGCCTCAGCCCCACACAGCCCTGAGCAGCCCAGCCTGGCCTCAGCGCTGAGCCTGCTGCCATGGGGCTGGGACAGGGACATCCCAAGCACCCAGCCAGGCACAGCTGTCCTGCAATCCTCTGAATGCCAGTGACCTAATATCACCAACTGTATTGGAGAGATGTCAGCTGCAATTCTTAAAAACTAAATCATGCCTATACACATGGGAGTGAAAGATAATTTAAGGACATGATCACAACTTCATCTAACACGCAAGGATATTTCCAGCTATATTCTGCTACTTCTGAAGTTGTGGGAATGTGCTATTTACTACCAGAAATGAAGCTGGATAACTCTCAAATTGGTATAATGAAACCTTTCAAGCCAAGAAATACTCTTACAACTCAGAGGGAGTAAAGAAAATAAAGATGGCCAAATAACTTCTCAGATTCCATTTCATATTGACAGCCTTTCTATTAGGTATTTACTGAGTTTTTGTTATAATGGAAGTATTTTAAATCTGTCTTTTTTTTTTTTGATGTGACTACAGGAATATGATCACATACATCCATTGATATCTGTGTTTTTCTACACAAAAAATCACAGCTCAGGAAACATAAACTGCAGAGAGAATGGAGAACTCCATCTGTACGGAAGAGAGCATGAAAAGAACACTGATGACTTAGAGATATCATTATGGAAGCAGCAGTGTAAAACAAAAATAAAATCTTGTAACATGCATATTTGATTAACAAAGTGATCTTGTACCTCATTTGTGATAAACTAGTAGATTTATCTTGCTTGCCTAAACAATATTCAGAATTAATCTCTACCCACTGATGAACTGTATGTTCAGTTGTGAAACACTGCAAGCTCAGAAGGTCTCTACATGTAAAATTCAAAATAGCTGATATTGAAGAAAAAAAAAAAGGTTATTACCACCTAGCATATATTTTACATAATCTGAAACAGCAACTAAGATAAAAGGTTTTCTATCACTTAATTAAGGTGCTTACTTGGTCCACGTCCCCTCAATACTTCTGAACAACAGCAGTCAAAACGTTTCTCATTCTGAATGTCCATAGCACAAACTATGATCAAGGAAATCTATAGGAAATCTTTCTTTGAAAGAATTCTGTGAAGATTTAAGTTACAAAAGATCATACTGAAGTCATTCCTTCATATACTAAAGACAAAAAGTGTCACTGTAATCTGTTTCCATCTCTGTAAGGGGTAATTCCACTATACATGCCGAGACACACCAAACATGCTTGTTTGCAATCTTCCTGAATTCTTCTTTGAACGTAAAATGCAGAACCTTTCTTTCCATTATCACAATTTTATGAACTTATTTTGCAAGAGTTTCTAACAAGTGAATAAACTTTTAAATACTACATTGATATAATAAGCTGCCCAGGCTTTGGCTGGGATAGTTAGCTTTCTTCCTAGTAGCTGGTATTGTGGTGTGCTTTGGATTTAGGATGAGAATAATGGTGTTGACACACCGATGTTTTAGTTGTTGCTGAGCAGTCAGGAAATTCATGACTTTCCTGCTTCTCATGCTGCCCTGCCAGTGAGGAGGCTGGGCATGCACCAGGAGCTGGAAGGGGACAGAACCAGGACAGCTGGCCTGCACTGGCCAAAGGCATATTCCATACTGTTTGGCATCACACTTAACAATACAACTGGGGGAGTTGGCCACGGGGTGTGCTGCTTCTCAGGGACTGACTGGGCATTGGTCAGCAGGTGGTGAGTGATCGCATTGTGCACCGCTTGACAGCGTTTGAGAGCAAACGGCTCTGTGGTACTTATCTGCCTGCTAGGTTAAAACACAACATAAGTGTATTTTTTCTAAAAGAAACTTTTGTCTGGCATCAGACATTCAGATTTATCTGAGGGTGGGCTATTCCATTCCTTTAAAAAGTCGATGAATAAACAAAAGCAAACTGATAAACTCTTTGTAAAGATCTTCTCTAGCATAATGAGTTTAGATCCATTTTTGGTACTGGACACATGGTAGCCTTGCCTAGGGCCATCAATTCCCCTGGGAAATGTGAGCCAATGCAATTTTTGTGTGGAAAAAGGATGATGTAAAAAAGGTATAGAATTCAGAGACCAATATTTACTTGCCACAGTATGCTTACTTTCCTCATTGAGTCAGGACGTTTTGCAGGCTGGGGCTATAAAATGGCAATTTCAAAGGAGAAAGCTGGTAAAGGTACTCACAGCATGAACATGAAATACTACAGCACAATAAGGATATTTTTTTTTTAGCCAGTTTACACGTCTCTTCATTGTTCACTCTCATCATTACTGCAAGGACGTGATAATTATGGGGAAGTTACATTTCCTTTTTTTTTTTTTTAATAGGAAGAGGATTTTGCATGGGTAATTTTTAAACTATTATTACTGTAGACAAAAGTTGGTGCCATTTTTCTGTGGAAATTACGATTCTTGGAATGAAAAAAAGAGGAGGTACTATTTATAGGAGAGCTTACAGAACCCTTCTTTGCTGACTGATGAGTAGAACATTAAAAGTTAACTCAGGTGCAGAGATGTGGTGGGATACTACCAGGCAGAAAATAGTAGCAGTAAACTGAAATAATAGATTCATACAGTTCAATGCTAGCTATAACTATAATTTATTCCAAACCTCTGGACATCATAAATATTTTATTTTCATCCAGTTACCCTTCAGCAGCTCATTTACCAGTGCTTGATAAAGAATTGGATGCCTTTGACTAAAGCACAGCTTCTGATATACACCTAGTTTTGAACTGAAGAAATGAGAAACGGAGACTTTATGATGACCCTTGGCTTTATTTTTTTTATTTTTTTTACTATTGATCCAGCCCATCTATCTGTTAAAAAATGTGTTGTGCTTTTTGTTGTTTTTGTTTATATATATATTATTATTATTATTCCCCTTTTGAATTTGTCTAGCTCCAGTTTCTAGACATTGTTTCTATTTCTTTCTCCATTAGATTAAAAAAAACTTTCTCAATAAGAAAATGGCTTGAGCGCACAATCTAGCTGACCACTGAAAAGCACTTTGTCTATTATATTCACAGCACAGAAAGAACACATTTTGGAGAGGTGATAAAATCTTCCACACCAATAGCTCTGTTCCTCAATGGAGGCATTGCTTACAAATAGTACTTCTGTCTTATATTCAAGTTTGTCTTCACTTTGGTGCTTAACAACTGTAATCAAATGAATGAGAGCTTTAAGTATCTCACTATTTTCTAGTTCTTTATTAAATTCTATAATTTCATCACAGTTTTTACTATACCTTTAAAAATCTGGACCCCTGAATTTTATAAAATAATTTCACAGAATCATAGAATATTCTGAGTCGGAAGTCACCCACAAGGATCATAGTGTCCAACTCATGGCTCCACACAGGACCACACCAAAATCAGACTGTATGTCTGAGAGTGTTATTCAAACACTTGAACTCTAGCAGGCCTGGAGCCATGACCACTGCCCTGGGGAGCCTGTCCCAGTGCCCGACCACCCTCTGGGTGCAGAACCTTTCCCTAACCCCCAGCCTGACCCTCCCCTGTCCCAGCTCCATGCCGTTCCCTCGGGTCCTGTCGCTGTCCCCAGAGAGCAGAGCTCAGCGCCTGCCCCTCCGCTCCCCTCGTGAGGGAGCTGCAGGCCGCCATGAGGCCTCCCCTCAGCCTGCTCTGCTCTGGGCCGAACAAACCAAGGGACCTCAGCAGCTCCTCATGTGTCTTCCCCTCTTCATCATCTTTGTAGCCCTCCTTTGGGCGTTCTCTAATAGTTTTATGTTTTACATTGTGGTACCCCAAACTGCACACAGTACTTGAGGTGAGGCCACACCAGCGCAGAGCAGAACAGGACAATCCCTTTTGACTGGCTAGCAATGCCATGCCTGATGCACCCCAGGATATGGTTGGCCCTTTTGGCTGCCAGAACACACTGTTGACTTTTATCTAAGTTATCATTGGCGAAAGAGACTGCAGATCCCTTTCCATGGGTCTGCTCTCCAGCCTCTCATCCCCTGGTCTGTATATATATACAGGGCCGCCCCATGCCAGGTGCAGAATCTGGCACTTGCTCTTGCTAAACTTTGTATTGTTGGTGACTGCACAGCCCTCAAATTTGTCAAGATCTCTCTGCAAGGCCTCTTTACTCTCGAAAGTAAACATCTCCTCCCAATTTAGTATCATCTGCAAACTTATAACTTTGAATCCTGCATCCAAGTCATTTATGAAAACATTAAAAAGAACTGGCCCTAAAATAGAGCCCTACAAAACCCCACTAGTGACTGGCCACCAGCCTAATGTAATCACAACTACTATAACCAGCCCTCCCCACCCCCCCCAAAAAAAAAAAAAATAAAAAAAAATAAACAGGTTATGTTATGGAACCATATATGAAAATTTGTAATTCAGGCAACACTGAGCTGGAATCCATTTATTTACCTTTTTCCTTCAAGATAGGATTGAAATCTGCATTTATCACATTTACTTCTGAATGTGTAACTGAATTTCCTGAGTTATCCCTTTCTCTGTTATTCTTCAGACCTTACTAAATTTCCAAGAAAAAAAAAAATCTTAAAAACCATACTGATTAATTTTATTTATTTTTTTTCTTCATCTACACTAACTGTGGTTTCCACAAACTCCAGAATTCACTACAGCAATGGAATTTCTTTCCTGTAAATGTTTATGACTTTCAAAAAGTTGATATATGAGACCAATTCTATTAAATTCTATCTGAATTAACCTCATTACATTTTAACAGTCATCAGCATATCTTTACAGAAATAAGCAGTGGTTCAATGTGGTTCAATGTGGTGGTTCAATGAATAAATATAGTTTTAGTCTTTTTCCACTTTCAGATTTCCCATTCAGCTTAACATACCACTATGTGTTGAATACTAAGCATGTTTCAATCCATCCATGGTCATATAAGTATTTAAGAACAAGCTTTGCTTAAGTGCTTCTTAAATCAGAATGACAGCAACTTGACTTAAGCATAAACTTAACAGCTTTGCTGGATCAGGATGGAATGGGATTACTGATGTGTTTAAGATTGAAAATGGTCTCAATGTGGAGTAACGTCACTATGATAACTTTACAGAGGGTTTTGGGTCTGCCCAGACTCCACCACGTACTTCCATGTCTTCACTACCATTGTCAACGAGGTTCTAATTCACCACATCATCTAGAGAAACATCTTGTTATAACACAGTTGTAGGAGGGGCAGAGGTTACATCCCTCTCTGTATCAATTAAAAAGCAGAGTAAGGGTGAACCCTGGTCTTAACTGAGCTCCAAAATCTGGATCCTGAAAGAGGGACTCCACAAAAAAGGTGTGCTCTTTGGAAAAGTGTAGAATACAGCTACCTCAGTACAACAGTCAAAACTTGGCATGTCCATCCCATATAGATTTCCTCTTTTTTTGGCTTTTAAATCTAGCTTTTCAGTCCAAATTAGTACTTCCAAAGAAATACAGTTGAGAAAGTTTATTATTGTTTTTTAAAAATAAGACTTTTTTCCTTTTAATATTTGTAGAACTGAAACTAATTAATTGCCCATCCCATCTTTTGAAGGTCTAAGAGTCCTTCACAGCAAAAACAGAGGGCATAGGAAGGTTTTTAGGACTGGCAAACTCTACGCCACATAAAAAGAAAATTTGGTGTGAAGAACAGCTCTTCCCATGGTTTCTTAGATCAACGGGGAACCCCAAAATGCTGGATTTCCCAGTCCTGCAGCAATTTTCTAACAGGGTCTCTCTGTAGCAAAGACCTTACAGCCACGTACAACACCCGACCCAGACACATTCTGTATATTGTGAAAGGTGGCCAGAGAACCGCACCATCAATGCTCTTGTGATCCAGCAACTAGGCAGACTCACTTTGTAGATGTCATTAGATCTCCCTTCTCATGCTTTGGAGGAAATTCACAGGTTAAAAAATAAAATAAAATAAAATCTTCCTACAGAACACATTGTTTTCTGAGAAACCAGCATATTTCATAGAAAAAGAAGATCTACAGCTTCCAGCAAGCTCTAATCTTCAGAAGAAAACCTTTGTTACTCAGCTTAACAGTGGCAGCTGCCCAAGAGAAGAATAAGATATACAAGTTTGCAATGGGTTGAGCTGTTGTCACTTAAATATAGCAGTAATTCAGGGAATAAACCACTGAAAACATGCAGCTCTGAATTACTTCATCTTTAACCTACAATAAAAGGGATTGCAGTGAGTAAGGGAGAGATTGCTTCCATCTCTCATTCCTGCAGGAATAGTCACCATCACCCTATCTGTCACCCCAAACACTTGAACTCCTCTGCCTTCTCTGGAGGGAATTAAGGCTACAGTCCAGCTGCCTGTGCCAGCACCATAAATCCTGGCAAGGTCATGCACATTCATACATACTGATTCTCACAAGGTAGGTAGACAAAGAGAGTGCCTTGACTTTCGTACTCCAAAAGGCACTCTGCACAATAAAAAATTCAAGATAGAACACTCTCATCGAATACAATGAAATAGTAGAAACACTATCTAACAAGGTAATTGTAATGGATAACGGACACTTGATAATTTAGTTTTATCTTCCTACTCTTTGCTTCCCTGTACAGAAGGTATCCTGCTGTGTACATCACAGCATTTGCTCAGCAACACTGGTGCTACTTCTGACCAGAAAATATAGTTTGGATGATACTGATGTTTTAAATCTAACCTTCACCACGCATCCTGCAGGGATTAATATGAGAATACCACTGAAAGATCATCAACAACCTTTGCTCTCATGCTGGAAGCAGACACCTATATCAATTGGTGCTAGCCAGCGGACAAATAGATTGCAAGATCTACATAGTTTCAGGGCTGATAAAAGTTTATAGATCCAGATGTTGCCAGCAATGCTTTACTATCATTGGATGGTAGTAAATCGGATGGAAACATTTTCTTTTTCTTTTTTTTTTTTTTTTTTTTTTTTTTAAGATCCTGCAGAACTAGCTGAGAGCCTTGACTTCAGTGATGGTGAAGCAGTCTCCTGCTCCTGCTCTGGATTCTCTGTTGTCCCGTTCAGCAATGAGGTTAACTGGGCACCTGCCCACCTCTGAGGTAGTGCTGCCAAAGGATACAGTAAGCTTGCAAGACTCATGCCATAGCTCCCACAGGGGTGAATGTGAGGACTTCATACGGAGATTGGTCAGCTATGCAGAAAGAGCATAATAATGCAAGGCTCAGGATCCAAGTGGGAGACCAGCAGCAATTTCAGGCAACTGAAACAGGAAACAGGGATGAAATAACTGCCTTGAGCCCATTGTAGTTTCTAACCCCATGTCTCACTTGAAATCAATACTCAGATTTCAAATCAGTTCAGGTAGAAGTCACAGCTGCTTCTGCCCTCTCCATACTCTTAGCTACGTCTGCCCTGCCCCGGCAAGTTTGTGGCTGGTTGATGTCAAACACAGCTTTTGCTTAGAAATCCGCAGCAGTGCCACCACCAGCTACAGGGAGCAGCACCCCAAAATGGCTGCACCCTTCAGAAGCTCATGGTTTAATGTTACTTGGAGTGTCTTCTTTCTCTGTTTACTGCCAGTTACTCAGTCTTGAAAAGCGCATCCCAATCCCTATTCAGCTCACAAACTGTGCATCACCTTTCAGGACTTTTTTCTGTTGGCTGCGACTGACAGCAGTGTGAAGATTAGGCAGCCTTTTAATCTCATGCAGCTGTGATTATCATCAGTGGAGTAAAAGAGCAATTGCCTGGCAATGCAAGTCACAGACCAATAAAAGGTTTTCAGGGCAAAAAGCAGCTATACACTGGGTGAAACTTAAGCCCATGATGTCTCTCTGGGAAAAGTGCATAACTTAATGATAGCATACTGAAGGATTTTTCACAAGCCTTTATGACAAAGGCCCATATTTTCCATTAACTTAATGCCTTTCAAGAAAGAAGGAATAAAAGGTTCAGTTATTTCTTTTAAAATTACAAACCTGAACGTAACTATTTTTATCTTAACATTTCAATATTTATATATTTTAATTGTCTGGAAGACTGTAATTTATATTTAAGCAGATTATGAGACAAACTGAATGAAGAACAACTGATTTCCAGAAAAATGGAAAATCTCACTAGTATTCAGCAGCCACCTGAAACACTTTCAGCATTAGGAATGCTCCTCACAGCGACACTTATGCAGCTCTGGCAGCATATGAGCAGTGATTATTTTGATTTAAAAAACAAGCAAACAAACAAACAAACAAAAACAAAACAACAAAAAAACACAATATTATGAATGCACGGGAAATTCTAATGTCACTGAGATTTCAGCTCTGTTCACACAGAAATTGGACATATAATTTCTGAACATGTAATTTTTGTTAGTACCTACCCCTAGACCAGGTGTAATGGCACAGATTTCTGTGTAGATAAAGCCCTTGTAAGTGGCCCAATGGCTTTTTATTGAACAAAGCATCTGCCAGCTGTATCTTTGGTACTCAATGTGTACGGTTCCTTAACTAAAACATCTTGTGTGCTTTCACATGTTGACTCCAGCCTCTCTGACACAGCATGGACATCACTGTCAGGACCGAAGAGGAAAAGTGTTCTGAACAGAACTGTATAGATACCAAAATCTAATTTACAAACTGACCTAACTTGTTAGTAAACAGTAACCCCTGAGCAGTAATGACATAGGTAATCAAGTAGGTGAAGTCTAGATGAAACTTCCAGATCTCATTGACATGTTGTGAGTCACCCCCAATTTACTGAACCTTATCGGAGATCTTATGTGAGTTAAACTGAAAAAACAAACAAACAAACAAAAACTTTTAAAGCAAACAAAGCTGATGGGATGTGGCTTTGCAGTTTCTTTATTTATATTGATTTTGTTGAAGTATTCATTAGAAGCACCTTTACAATTTGTATGGTCAGTTATTGTACTATATGCCTAAACAAACATAGTACCTTAAAAAGGAAAATGGAGCTTGTAATCTCAAAAGTAAACAAGACACTACAACATTTTCATTCCAGCAGTCAATAAATATGGGAAGTAAAACATACATATTTGATCCACAGAGATCAACAGGGATGAATGAACAACCTGACCTTATATGTGGAAATGTGATAAACCGCAATAGTAAAACGTAGCTTAAAATTAAATTCATTTATATATTTGGTCCTATTAAATCTGAATGATCCTTGTCACACAAAGGGGGGAAGTCACATTTTGCAGTTTGTGACATTATTTATGTGGCATCTGAAGTAAAGGTACCTGAAAGGAAAAAGAAAATATAGCTAAGTCATGCTCAGTATAACTTACAGGCTGCATGCTGGAGCTCATCTACTTTTTCAGACATTGCTGACAAATCAAACTATTTTCATCAAATAAAAGCAGACTAAGAAGTGCAAGATATTTGTTTCTCTTTGAAAGCTTGTTTTGAAATTGAATTGTTTAACCCTCATGCCTTTCTAAAGTTTTCTAAACAGGCTAAGAGACATAAATACATAAATAAATGAACAGTGCTTTTTTGTTTGTTTGTTTTTCCTTTTTTTTTCAGTATGCAAATGTTACAAAATGATTTGATACTTCTTCACAGCTCCTACATACAGCAGCACAGCTGAACCATTGCTGACAGTGGCACTTCTCTCATCTTTCACGTGAAGAAAAAACTTCCATACTGCTCCTGTATATGTAAGCACCAGTTTCTTTTTCTTCCACCTACAAATTATTTCTGAAGAGCATCCTGTAGTGTTCCTCAGAGAATAAGATTAGTTTTAAGATAAGATTACGCTGATCACATCTGGATAAACTCAGTGATTAGTGTATTTGAAAACTATAGCTTCATTTGCATAATGTAAATAGATCCATGTACAACAAAAATAGAACTTGCAGTACTTGGTGAATTCTCCAACATTTTGAATTATTTAGCACAGCGGCACTTTAGCATAATCTGTAAAAGCACAAGTCTGATTTTCTTGTATTTATGCACAGGACTGG
Source organism: Anser cygnoides (assembly GCF_040182565.1). Lineage (NCBI taxonomy): Eukaryota > Metazoa > Chordata > Aves > Anseriformes > Anatidae > Anser > Anser cygnoides. The sequence continues at coordinate 68,227,723 of NC_089875.1, forward strand.
AGGTCAACAGTAATCATACCAAATACACTGTCAAAGCTGCATTAACTAAAAAATATCTCTTTGAATTTTAGGGCATATAATAACATCAACACACACCCAAAACCAGTGTAACCACAAACAAGGATTATTTGAATAATGAAAATACACTGACATACTGTCATATCATCTCAGCACCTTGGGGCTAGGAGAAGAACAGGAGGTTTTGCTGTAGCCAGAGAGCTTTCTTCTCTGCTACATCTCACCTCTGAAACTTCAATAATATTATATATTCATGAAGGACATCTACTCAATCTTATTGCATTGTCAGTCAAACTGTATTTGTCAACTGAAGATAGACTGCCACATGCCATCCTAGGCCAATTTTACACTCCAACAAACAGGTTACATCTTTTTCAGAGTTCTCCCATGATGTGTTTTTTAGTGTGTCCCTTTTCCTTCTTCTAATTTCCCTCTGCTCAGATCAGTTGCTGCTATTAATGCAGGTTCAGAAAGAAAGTCTCCAATGCAAATGCCTTTATAAAACAAACAAACAAACAAAAGTCTATCTGTTTGATACATCAAAAACTACAACTAAAAATATAACAGTCTAGAAGAAAACAAAAATTAATCCAAGTTAGAAATACTCCAAGATAGAAATAGATATGGTTAAATTACTCCCAACATGGATTTAAAAGAGAAAAATGCCAAGATGAGGTAAAGGAAAATAAAATCAGCTAGAAAATAATTTTCACTACTTTTTTTTTTTCTTTTTTTTTTTTTTTCCCAAGTTTAGGGGACAGTTTAGGAAATCAGGTTCAAATGAAATGTTGGAGAATGTATTATTTGTCTCAAGCTGACTTAATGGTGTTAATTTAAGCATACAGCACTTTTCTTGTGTTAGGACACGACATAGGAATAAACAGGTTATTGTAATCAGAGAGAACATACTATGAATTTAGAGGTAATTTTGTTATCCTTTTAATATCAATTTTTTATGGAGTTCACTGCCACTAAGGACCACACTCAGCAGGACCACAATCTGTATCTTCAGAATGAACATTTGCAGATCTAAAGATTTCCAGTTTATATCCATACAAATAAATTTGAGGCAAATCTTCCCTCTCCAGCAGCAGTGGTGTGAGAAAGCAGATTGATAGTTGGGCATAGGAAAAGAATTACTTGCAACATTGTTTGGTTGTAAGTTAACTAGCCACCTTTTCGGCTTCAGTTAGTCAACAAAGTAGAACATATTGTACCAAAATACTTTCCAGGAAGTCCAACTAGATGCAAATGTTTATACTATAATAACTGAATATTTTTCCTATACCACTAAATGGTTGGTGCAGACATATATTAACAGTAACATGAGATGCTGCAAGTGTGAAACTAAACTGCAAGACATATAGCTGAACCCAGCGTTTGCAACTAGGAAATGAGAGGGAAGACAGCTAAAATGAGCAACTAGATATTCTGGGGATTTCTCTAAAACACAGATTCAGGTCAACCACTTTCAGTCATGCTCTAATCTGTGTATCTGGATTGCTTGACTTTCAGCATTCAAATCAAACTGACTGTTCAGGCTTTGTAGATATCCAAGAACTGCAGGTCAAACAAGAATAACCAAGGAATAACCTTGGAGCCTCTGGACAATATCCCTAAATCTCCTTGCTCAGGAAGTCTATGCACACTTATCCAGGGACAACCAACTTGAGCCATAGCCTAAAGGATGGACTCAATGTCTTCTGCTATGAAAAAATTATCCAAAGACACCATTACTTTTCTGATACATGTACCTTAGAAAAAGCAATGAGTATATTCTGCCTCTGCTGGCAGATTATTTATATTTAATTATATTTTCCAGCAATTGTTGGCAGATATAGTGGTTGCAAAGTGGCTCTACATTTCTCAGCAAGGCTGCTCTCCTAGTACCCACTCGAAATTTCTCAGAGCTGTCCTCTTGCATGCAATAGATTATGAATCAGACCATTGGACTGAAACTATCTGAAAATTACTATGAGGAAGTTTGCTCTTCACTCTGAAGGAACAGAAATGTTCCAGGCATTTCTGGTCCTGAACTCTGGTATTTTGCAATGCAGATGACATCAACAGCTTGGACTTTCCACCATCCACCAGATATTTCCTTGAAGTGACTTTCCTGCTACCTGGCCCACATGTATTTTTAAGAAGAGTCTAAAGAAGGACTTTCATAAAAATTACTTTCCCTTCACTTTTATATTCATTGCATGGATTAGCATAGATACAAACAACTATTTGCTTAGTTAAATGCAATTATGAATTTCCTTGCACTTTGAAATAAAATCCTTTCCAGAAATATTTTTTATGAAAGATCCTTATAGACATATTATATAGAAAATGTACTCTAGGAATACTTGAATTCTTTGGTATTCCATCACTACTACCTCCATGTTGGATTTCTTTTCCATAGAAACAGCACACAGAAGGCAAGATGTACATTTAATAATGACTAATTAGTCACAAGACAACAATATCCTTTATTTCACTGGGAGTCCTAAAACTAAGAAGAGAATGCTTGTAGCATGAACACTAGTTAAGGAGCTTCAAGCAAGATTCCCCCTGTGAAATCTATGGCCTGTGTTACAGAAGAAGTAAGGCTGGTCCTCTCTGGCCTTAAAATGCACAAGACTCCAGAAACTCACACTGGAAATTCTCCTTACAATTAATGAGTTTTAACCTCATTGCCAGTTCTCCAGGAAAAGATTTCCTGACTTTTTTTTTTTTTTTGAGACGTTCTTCTTTGGAATGAGACTGGGATTTAAATGTTCCAGAAGAGAAAACAGCAAGAACTTTTATATTCTGGCTGAAGATGTTAGTTGTGAAGCCAGCTTTTCTGGTATGCTTGTACTGCAGAAGAAAGGTAAGTTCACAAGGAGCTTTAAGGAAAGGAAGACCTGGTCCATATACTTATTTTCTACTATTTCCATATTTCTACTGGGTGCATCTACATTAACTATTTATTCTGAATCAGAAGTATGCTTTTAAAATCATTCTCCCAGCCACCCCCACTTTACATGCTTCAGTTCACATCACAAAACAGTCTTGGAGTGCATGAACTAGATATCATTTGGATGAAACTAAACTGAAATATATGCTTCAGAAGTGTACCCACTATTCTGGGACTAGGCTAGAGTTACTGTAAAACCTGATGAAACACTGTGCAGAGTGGATTTTGATTGGAATCCACAGATCCACTCCTAATGCACTGAAAAATTTGCTGTGTAGACTGGGTGATTTTTGGCACCAGTTCAGTAATAGCCATTCTGTAGCCATCCCATCCAAGGCCTAGGAAGGTTTGCTCTTGGACACAAGATGTATTGTCATCTCACTTGAAGCACTCCATTACTGATATACAGGACTGAATTTCCAGGACCTTACCTTCGCACCATCTGCCTACATTGCATTAGGAAGTTATTGAAATAAATATGCTCTTGCTTATTGCCTCCTTTTTCTTCTATAGCTGAGACCACAGCCCACTCTGTCTCTTATGTAGACTATTATTCTGCCTGCAGGCAGCTCAGCCCCATACAGTCACCTCCTCACTTCACCACAGTGGGATAGGCAAGAGAATTGGAAATGTAAAAATGCTAGAACTAGTGGGCTGAGATAAAGACAGTTTATCAGGTAAAGAAAAAGCTGTGCACACAAGCAAAACAAAACACGGTATTCATTCACTACTTCCCATTGGCAGGCAAGTGTTCAGCCATTTCCAGTACAGCAGGGCTAAAATTGTGTAAGGGTTCCTTGGGAAGACAAACGCCATCACCCCAACATCCCCCCTTCCTCCTCCTTTCCCCCAGCTGCTATCACTGAGCATGGTGCCACACGGTGTGGGACATCCCTGTGGGCAGCCTGGGCCAGCTGTCCTGGCCGTGTCCCCTCCCAGCTCCTGGGGCACCCCCAGCCTCCTCGCTGGCCGGGCAGCACCAGGAGCAGGAGAGGGCTGGGCTCTGTGCGAGCACTGCTCTGCAGCAACTGAAACATCCCTCTGGTATCAGCATTGTTCTCATCCTAAATCCAAAACACAGCACCATACCAACTACTATAAAGACCATTAATTCTATCCCAGCCAAAACCAGGACAACTGTGCATATGGTATGTGTAGCTGATTTAGTGCATAGTTCACAATGTTACTTTGACGGCTTTCACTACAACTCTGAAAGCATACAGTAAATTACAGTTTTCTAGAGTCTGATCATCTTTCTGAATATCTTTTTCTTCTCAAAAAGCTGCAACATCACAAAGTTGCATAACATACTATAGACAGAAGGAGAATATATTCTTCATGCATTAAATAAGAGTGCAAGAGATTACAACAGGCACCAAAAAACAAGCAGAACAAGCAAACATCAACTAAAATAATTTCTTGCCAATCTCTTGCCCAAATTTTAAAGGGTTAAGTGTAATGGAGAAAAAGCAGGTGTATACACTGTCCAGCCAGTAATTAGCAGATCAGAGGCTGACTGAAGCAAACTGTGATTTTTTAATTTGTTTGTTTCCAACTGCAATTAAAAATTTATCTTAAGTTTGCTTATTTATCTGAGTTGTACTCACACATACTTTGATATCCCTAAGTGGGCAGTAGCAGACAAGAAGCATCACTAAGAACTGCAGTCCTGCAATAACAGGACATCTTGCCGGCTCACTTGTAATATTCTTCTGCAGAATACAGAGATACTCTCATAAAACCTTACCAGTTTTGAGGCTGGTACTGGACGGGAAGGAAGCAACGGTTTTGTTTTTTTCTCTTTCTTTCTTTCCTAGTAGGGCTGACTCAAATGTAAGTTTTATAATATTATGGAACACAGGTGTGGCCTTACTTCATGCACTCAGTCATGTGAAACAGCTACTCATCTGCTAGCTCTAATCACTCCGTCAGACATTTTATCACAAAACTACAGAACATTTCTAGTGCTTCTCTGGAAGATGAAGCTATTCATTGCTTCACATGTGAATGCACCTTCTTTTATACATACTGTTCAGGCACCAGAAAATATCAATTTTCTCCATGAATGTCTGAAAGTAAACCCAGTTTATCAGATAAATAACTCATTTCCCTGTTTACCATTAACCTCCCAAACTGATGTGCATACAATCTCCAGTATGACAGAGGGTACATCTCAGCATCACAGAACTGTTAACAATATCTCTGCAATGTCGAAAGTGCTGTGACTCTCCTCTAAAGATGAGAGACTGAGGTAAAGTCCCAAGGTTTTCTGCAACTGCTTCAACTTTGTTGTCAAGAATTTCAGCCCAGAGGTTGTCATTATTAATCTGCCATCCTGGGCTGACTAGGAAATGGGAAGTCTGGATCTGCCAATACATCATAGCAGGGACAAGTAGGAGAGGAGAATGAATCTAATAGCAAATACACCAGTCTGATAAAAACCTGATGCCTTCTAATTCTCGGCGCAGAAACTCCAGTCCCAAGGGCCCACAGTGAATACATGTTTCATAACTTCGGTTAGTAGTTATTTTACACATGACCTGCTGATCTCCTTGTTCCCTGGTGAATCCAGGCACACATTTTAATGTCCTTCTCTGTAACCAGTTTGCCAGTAGCAAGATGACCCTCTGGCTCTGACCTTCTGCTCTCCCTTCCCCACACAGACATGTTCAAACAGCTCTCTTCACTGCTGGGGTGTTTTTAATAGACTATTTAATATTTCTGCTTGTTTGTTTTAAATCAAGACACGTTTTTGTGGAGGTCATTCCTTCAAATGGACACACCATTTTTTAATTTTCACATTAGATTTCTGTTGAGAAGTCTCTGCACACTTCCTGCTTTGTAAATAAAGTAGGTGAAAAACGTCCTTAGGTCTCTGAAGGTGAGGTAAAAAAATTAATTCCTACTCACTCTGATTAACTTGTTTTGCAAAGCAGTTTTAGCAGATATCCCCTCTGGAAAATTTTCTTAATTGCTTCCTGAAGGCAGAATGCCCGTGACTAGTTCTTGACATTATTAGGGAAATATTTTACTGTGACTTTTGGTGTTGTGCACACACAGTATTACTTAGAGGGAAACAAAACTCAACATTCTTATTCATAATTTTCTGAAGTTTAATAATTAAGATGGAAAAAAGCAGTCAACTGTCAATTAACTGCATTTTCATGAGCTTCTTAAGTAATAAAAGCTGCATTCTGGCAAATGTGTCAAAAAATCCCCCAATTATGCGGGTCTTCTATCCCCAAAAGATGAGAGATGTTGTACTCCAGCAAACTCAGAGTTTTAATGCAAGCATTAGGAGATGTACATGTGTATGTAAATCTAAGTGTATATTTACAATTATATATATATAAAAATATGTATATATATATATATAAATGGGTGGGAGGATAAACGGGTGGTTAAAGACCATAAATAAAAAATCCAAGGTGTAAGATATAAAAACATTACCCACAATGTCATATATTGTATAAAGCATATTTACGGGGAAGAAAGTCCCATCAGATAAAAAGAACTGTACAATGTCAAGAGATTTCTAAATACAGAGAGTAAAAAGGAAAGCACCAATAACAAGATTTGTCATTCATGATCCTCTACCACCTGACCCAGTTACTGTTCCTAACAGATGGTAAAGTTGACTCTAGAAAAGCAACTTTGTCAGGTTACACTGACCTACAGAGGATCTTACTTCTGCAGGTAGGAGAGAAACCATAAAACTCTGTACTTCACTGATTCGCAGTTTCACAAGTAAGAACAAGCTGTACTGGATTTTGCAGTTTTTTTTTTTTCTCCTTCTCCTTTAGAAACAGTGTGTATATGTTCTTCATTCATGCAAACAAATAAAGACAAAAAAAAAGAAAGAAAATCCTATCAGAGAGGGTAAAATATATGCAGTAAAAAAAAATAATAAAATAAATAAATAATTAAAAAAAATCTTAGGACTTTTAATGTCAACAGTACCTCCAGTTATGGAACATTATATTTTTAGACAGTGCCTAGATAGAAGGAGGGGCTATGGTTTAGTAGTTTATTAAAATGTGGTGAACTGAAACCACTGGGTATAACCACTGGGAAGTAGTCTACCTCATGTGTATGTGTCCTATGCTGTACCTGAATGCATTGATGATGTATTACCTTGTATTGCACCTACTTGGTTGTAAACAAGAATTTAAAACAATGAAGATAAGATTTCGGCCTCTTTTACACTCATAATGACAGACTACCTATGCAGATTACATGATGCTGTCACAGTGAAGGAAGAAAACAAAAACAAAAACAAAAACAAACATATCTGGTTGTCCATGAAGATGTATCATTAAATCTGGTTTGAAGAGATAAAAAGAATGTCAGGAGAAGATGATACTTCTCAAAACATGCAATATACATGCAATCACTACCCCTCTCCTCCTCTGGTCCTTTCCATTTGATAGATAAAACATTTTTATCCTCACCCTGCCTACTTTCATGTTCCAGCTCCTGCTGTTAGATGAAAACCACAGCAGACAAGAAGTAGGTGGACTGTGTTAGACACAAAGCAGCAAGAGTCGCCACACGAGAGGAAAAATCATATGTGTTTATGGGAACTGGTAATAATGACAGGTTGGACAGAAATCAGATTCAGAAGGACTCAAGTGCCTTGTTCACTGAGAGAAGAGGTTTTCAATTCCCAGGATTTAGCTTTCTGCAGAACTTTTGTAGCAAGATTTTATAGAAAGATTTAATTTTTTGTTAGCCAACCACACTGTACTTGGCAGCTTCATAGACACAAGTTTTGATCTGCAGCCAGGATTGAGGAAGCATCCCACTCTTGCTCTATGTAAGCCTGTTAAGGGCTGGGAGGAAACAGTTATAAAGTAGTTGAATGTTGGATTATAGGCCAAGGTCATCCTTAGAGAAAACATCCAAGCTAGACAATCCACGTTGCAAAAAGATACCAGCAACTTAACATTTTTATGTGGCTTTTGAGGGATCACAACAGTAACATCTGTACTGAGAGTGACTACCCTGTGTTATGCCTGCTGCAAATGGGGGCATGGTACAATAATCATCCTTCTCAAGAAGCTAATATGACTAATGGAGCATAACTGCAAAATAGCAATTGTGTATGTATTTTTTTCCAGGGGGCAAATTAAGAGATATCTCCTTTCAACCATTTTGCTAATAAATAAAACAGGGAGGTGGTATCAATTGCAACAGATCAAGGATACTTAATATTCTTACTTCTGAAAATTAGCACTCATCAGTGTTCCCTCCCCTTGCTTTTCATTTTATTCCAGAGAGGTTTCCGTAGCAACTAGGTCATGTGCCCAGTTTAATCTTCAAAGCTGTAATATCACAGTGAATCCTTGCTGAAAGAGAAACAACCACAAAAGGGCACTTATTATTTGTAGCCTCTTAGATATAACAATGATGTGGCTCTGCTAAAGGATCTCTGGCAGTGTGGCAGCAAGCGTGTGAAAGTTCACCATTTTTCTGAGGTGGTGAGCAGGTGGTTATGGATACCAGTCTGACCTGCCTGGAAGTAACTCACAGCTACAATTCATCCAACATGCAAAGCAGGACCACCCCAGACACCAGCAGCATTTTTGGAGGTGAACAAATGACCTGTCACTAGTCCTCCGTAATCTCTTTCAATTGCACAGTGCTCACTTATCACTGCTTCTCATTTAGTCAAAATTGGGCTAATATGTTTGGAGAAGGAACCTCAAAAGCTTGTGCAAAGCATGTATGATTTATGTCTCAGAAGTGTTACCATCCAAAATATTTACAGATATGGAGGATAAATAAGGTGAAAGGAGATAAACATTTTTCACTTTTTAACAAATGCTTAGACTACAAAACAGACTTCTGATTTTATGGGATTTCAGGTCATAAAAGTTAACGTCTGAAAACAACACAAATAGTTTCTAACATGAGGTTTATATGGCCATGGATACAACGAGCAACTTGATTCAGATGAGTGCTCTCTCCTATGCTACCTCCCTGCAAAGTACTAGCAACCTGACAAAACTCAGAAAATTGTCACTTTATTCTCTTAAGCAGCCTGGCGTATACCATTTGAGCGCCTTATCCTAGAGAGCTGCCTTCCAGAACTCACTAGGCAAGAGACAAGCAAGAACTTTTTCTTTTCCTTCAAAATTCCTCTCATTTTATTCCTCATCCTATGAAGAACCCCATATTTCGTTTGCCTAACTTTTCAACAGTTATCAGCCACCTGAAATATATATATATGTATTATACATGCACATCATATATATTGTTTATGGAAACTACAGAGCTTAACAATAAAGAGCAGGTCCTGGACTTGATTCCTAGGAATGATTGCCACGGAAGTAATAAAACAGTCTAAAATATTCATAGGTAGATACATACCTATGAGTTTCCAATTCCCTGTGTGCTATATTTAGCACCAAATGGGAGACCCCTGTAAAACCAGAAAATCTTATTTAACTCCATAAACACTAACCCTGAGTCCTTCATAATTTCTTTCAGTTATCAAATGCAATTTGAGCTAAATCATGGCTCAGATCATAATCTGATGTAAACTAGCTTCATTGGCTTTCATAAATACCATTTATCACTGGAGATAGAAATGCCAGTTTTGACATCCTTTTCAAGCTTTTCTTACCTTTTCTCTATTATTGCAGGAGCTCACTGGTTCTTTAACAAAGGATAACAACAACAACAACAACAAAGCCACAAAACAAATTAAAAAATCCACAAACAACAATATAACTCTACTCTTTTCTTTTTTCTTTGCCTTCCTTTTCTTTCCTTTTAGTTTATTATCCTTTGCCACTCATGCTTATCTGAACGTTGCTTGTCTTCCCAGTCTTCTCACCTGGCTGAATTTTCCTGAAATACTGTAGCCCTCACACTCTCTTTTCCATCCTCTCTCTACCCTATAGTAAGAATAAGCATAAGCATTCTCCATCCATCAGTCAAAAAGAAAAAAGAAAAAAAAAAAAAGGATTCCTGACAGTAGTTACTAGCTTTCAGTCATCACTGCAGTTAATGTGCTACCATCAGTAGAAGCATTAAGCTCTTCTACATAGTTTCACTGATTTTGTGTTCCCCCATTAAAAAAAATTAAAAAAAAAAAAAATCTATCTTGAACAATGCCACACAGGAAGAACCTGGCTGCTACAATAATGTATTTAGCCCATGACCTCATTCCCTGATATCCCATCCTCTGATCAGATGTGTGCCTATCTGATACTGTGGCCTCTGACTGGAATACAGTTCACTGCCACCAGTCAGATGAGAGTGCATGCATAGTCAAGTCACTTCTTCCCAGCTGTATTCCTGGGATAAACCTTTACTTTGGCCAGATGAGAGGTGCATATCTAGGCTGATGACAAGACATAAATATGTAATTTCTTAATCTCATGAAGAGACCAGTAAAGAACTATTGGAACTAAAGCATTGGCACTGGAAGAAGTAGATGGAAACTAGAAGAAATGACAGATTAAGTGTAAGAAGTTTGACAGGTTGTTCAATTGCCTTTAAACTGAATGGACACTTCATGGGAACATTTTGACATGATAAAGCAGGAAGGAGGCCAGAGATATTGTCTTCCTTAAACTACTAATGTTCCTTATTCAAGTTTATAGATAGCAATATCTCTCTGCAGTTGTTTAGTGTTGCCACTTAAAAGGAACATGTGAAAGAAGGTGGAGAGAAGAGAGTAAAATGGGGTCCAAAAAAAAAAAAAAAAACGATTAGGGAAAAAAAAAAGATCGAAGAGAAGCATGATTAGATGAGAAAAAATATAGCTTCATTTTTAAAAAGTTAAAGATCTATACAAATGCATTTTTTAAAATGTATTTTCATTTTATTCTTCCTCTACCTGTAAGCAGATGGTAATGGACAACCATCAGTGATTTTAATGTATTTGTTCATTGGGCTTTCTTCCTTCTTACCTTCTCTTGGTGAAGAGGTACTGTTGCCACAAGAGGCAGAAGCTCATAACTAAAGCAACCAGCATGAAAGCATCACTGCTCAAGACCTGTTCTTTATAGTGCAGTATGTCTGTATTTACTCACCTTCCTCAGTAAATCTTTGTCAATATAAACCAAAAACTGACTAGTACATTCCATAAAGATGTCTATACTATAAAGCTGGAAAAAGATGTCAACTCTGAATTTGACTGTTGCTTCTGAGAAATACAGAAATATTGCAGGAGTTACTAAAGGCAAGGCATAGCTGGAATACATGACAGAGAGGGCCATCCACGAGATGTATACATATTTTATGTATACCCAGACGTATACATGTTTTAAACCCAAAAGCAAGCATCCTGTACTTAGGTATGAACTTGAGAGCATGTAACTGGTCACACTGCAAAAAGTCCAGATATACCTTTCAAAAGTAGCACTGCGGACTATACCTCAAGCAACAGATTTCACAAACTTTACTTCCCTTCTTGGAAACAAGACTGATAAATTATGCACTTGCTTGGTTTTGTTCATCAGGCTATACATAAATACTTTTTGCAAAGGTATGATAGAGTAAATTTTGTCCAGGCATCCTGTAAAATAATAATAATAATAACAACAACAACAACGTATGTATAAAAATATATTCAAAATGTGTGTTCTTTGTATGTCTTCAGTTTTCAACCACAAACAATGAACTATTAATCTTGTCGGTTAAATCATTGAAAATGCTTGAGTAGGCAGCTGATGAACAAAATGTTTAGAGTTTTTTAAATGTGCCAAATAACATTTTTACAATCACTTATTGACAAATGATGGGCAATATAATAGCTCAGTTGTGTGACTATGTGCCCAGGTGAACCCCCCCACCCCCCCACCCCTTTTTTTTTTCTGTTCTGCTTAGAAATTAATACATTTTACTTACTTTTATTAGAGTATTTCAAACTATATAACAATATGGGGAGGTTTTACTTCACCTGTTGCTTAAGAAACAAGTAATTGCTAGCAGTTTTTCTTCACGTGCAGTACTGTTTGGTAATGTGGAAAATGATGTAATGTTTGGGTTCAGTAAACAAGTAATGGATATGATGATCTTAAAGGTCTTTTCCAACCTGAATGATTTTATGATTCAATGATTTTGATGACTTAAGATCTCTTTCTTGTATGTGGATATTAAAGATTTACAGTGGTGAAATGAGAGTGGACGCAAATGAACATACAGTACCATGAAGTCTCCCTTACTCATGTCCAAGACAGTCTGGATACTGGAAACATTAAGTGGAAGAAGCAGCCCAGGAGGCAGCTAAAAGTTGGTATTGTGGCTAAGAAGTTAGGACACATTCTGCTTTCTTTGCACATAATGCACAAGTTTTTACAGTAGCTGAACTTTGACAGATCTGATTTAATTTTAAGAGTCTCAAAACCTTTGTTTTTGATCTGGGTAGCAAAAAAAAAAATGGTTTCTAATTCAGTCAGTAACTATGCACTGGTTCTGCCACACAGACTTTAGTCGTGCAGTCATGGGGAAAGGGAAAAAAAAAAAAAAAAGAAAAATAGAAAGGAGGAAAAAAAAAAAGAAGAAGAAGAAGCAGGTTTTGTCTCATATTGGTACAGTTCTGTACCAGATGAGCTTTGGAATTTCCTTCAATGGATGTTAATTCTGCCACAAATGAAAATGATTTCTTGCTTGTAATCACTTTTTAGCAGGGATCTGTTTACATTTGCCCTCTTGATGTATCAACTGGTGATGAGTCCTTTTTCCTACCATTTGCCACTTGAGTGGATTTGTGACCACATGAAGCTTTTAACAGGGAAGAGTGATCATAAGCTACAGAACAGTTCATGAACTTTCCAATTATTTCTGTTTATTTCTTTTCTGAAATTTGAATATGAATGTCACTCCTGTTCCCATATCAACAGCAGTCACACAGATGTTCTAGGGCCATACCCAAACCACCACCAAAGCATGAATGGCATTAGGGATGCATGGCAGCAGGTAGCAATAGGATACAGGAAAACTGATCTACCATATGAGCTTAACCATCTCTAGATAAGATTTATTGTGTTGTCACATCAGAGTGAGAACCTTTCAGTCAAGCAACCACCAAAATTATATGTTCTGGCTACCAGTCATGTAATTTTATCCTTCAGTTCAAATATAAACAGTGTAAGTTGATTTACATAAGGGTAAAGGTTCAAATCTTCTCAGTGAACATGTTATGTTACTGCTGCATGCATTTTTTCACTTTGTCAAAAACACATTGGAAATGACATACAACTATTTTAAATTGATATTATTTGAAATGAAAAGCAAACTTAGGTCAAGAAACTTTGTTGTGTCACCTTGTGCCTATGAATTAAGCCATAGTCTTTAATTATGTGATTATATCCTATTTTTCTTCACTGAATCGCTATCTAATTCCATATGTAAACTAAACGCATGATGGAACAGAATTCAAGGCTGGATGCATAACTATCAACTGATGTACTTTTGCAACTCTGGAATGGCTTAATTTGACACCTACATAAAATTCTACTGTCTTTTCAAAATTAGATAAATTAGATAAGCAACAATAGTTGTTTTTTTGTTGTTTGTTTTTGTTTTTGTTTTGACTGGAAGATTTCTGTTTATATTGCAGCTGTAAATAGAAGTTTGGCAAAAGAGTAGGAGGGAGGACCTTTGTGTTCCACAGCTGTCACTCAGTGTTATGAACAGTCACTGCTGGACTAATGAATGTGGATACCATATTCTGCTGAAAATAATGAGGAAAATCACAGCCATTGTAGTAAAGAAGTAAATAAAAGAATTCCCTTTCCCTTGAAAAAGATGTGAATCAATCAATTTATTTTGAAACCAGATGAGATAGAGGGTAGAGTTATTTAATTCCACTCAAGCATGTTGGAGAAGCTTTAATTGGGAAACTTTTGAGAAGTCTTTCCTCTTGCTTGTCTACAACATGTTGATTTTTCTCCTTAATCCCTATTTTATGAATCCCTATTTAAGAAATTCAGTCTTTCTTTTCGATGAGATTTCATTGTAAACAGGTTGCCCAATCTTAAGAATCTTAAGGCAATGTATATGTACATTGTTAACACTATGAGCAGCTCATATGAGAGGCATTCAGAACAACAGAAGTAGAAATTGTTCAAATCTTGACATCTAGAATGTAACATAATTATAATAGAAGGAAAATACTTTTTTTTTTTTTCACCACAAGAAAAGAGGTTCATTTCTTGCATAATTACATCTTTTCACATTTCACATATTTCTTTTCATAGGAGATCCTACTTATCATCTTTTCCACTTCCTATGTAGGTTGATAAAAACAAACAAACAAAAACCTTCCTTTATGTTAGTTCATATTTAGATTCCTGCTTCAAAAGCCTCACCAGCCACTGTACACAACATTTGTTATGAATGTCTGAGAAGTATCTAATCTATTACACTTCAGTTATTCTAAAACAGGTGAAAAATAACAGTTTGTCAAAACTGAGGCAATACCTAAACTGGCAAAGTTAGAGTAGTTACAGCAGACACTAAGGCTTACAGGAAAATGGCTCTCTCCAGCACTTCATTACCTGTGCTGTTTTGTTTGTTTGTTTGTTTGTTTGTCAGCTAGTCTTTTATATATGTTTTCCACACTTGTCTGCACAGAAGACTTCATTTCACAGAAGTTTTGCTTTCATTTCTTATTGGGAAATTAAATAACTTCTATCCCAAATTCTGAGTGAGGTGACACATGAAACTACAGACCTGAACTTGTGTTGTACAACTGAAAAATACCAAATCTACTAATACAAGAAGGGAAGGAGATGGGAAGTAGGTATTAATCTAACCTTATTAGGGTCATAACTTATTTAGAAATTGAAATGTAAACACATAGAACAAGAACAAAGTATAATGAAATATTTGTTCACTTAAGTTAGAGCATGCCACATCAGCTTGATAACTTTAATAATATATGTACGTATATATACGTACATATATTATTAAAGATATTGTATATATTATATATATTATGTATAATTATATATATTTTTTTTTTCCTGAGCAGAGGAAGTTCAGAAAAACTGTATTAACTAGATTTAATTAGGCTATTTGGACATGGGCTTATTTGACTGAAGAGCTGTGGAATATGAAAAGAGGTTGTAAGAGGTTGTAAGGTTGGTAAACTGATAGATGGGAATATAGCTCTTCTTAAATATTAAAATAATAGAAATGAAGGAGAGATATAACTAATGGAATTGCTCAGAGGTCACTGATGGAAAAAATTCCATTTTCTATTTCATGAGTAGGGGCAAAATACAGGAAGATATTGCTGATGATGGAAAACTAACAGACCCAATCAATGTAGAGGATTAGCTTGTTGGACAGGGAGAAATGAGTAACATTTGAGTCCAAAGTGAAGCATTGCAAGTACCAAAAATGCACTAATGCAAAATGAAAGTCATGGGCTTCAGTAGAAAGTCTGAGTTTATCAGCTGGAAATAACTGATGAAGGCAAAGACTTTGCTGCACTGGCTAATTGGAGGATAAGTATCAGCAAAATTACAAAGTGCTTTCGATAACATAACATTTATCAAGGAGAAGAATTTCTGTTTTCTGAAAACTCTAATAACAGTGTAAAACTTACCTGTGGAGCCAGGACTTCAGGTGAAATATCATGTTTTTGAGAGAAGGGCTATGTACAGTCTGAGAAATACTGTTTTGCTATATCCCATTATGACAAGATTTTTCATTATTATTTTTATTATTTATTTTTATTTCTTTTTCCCCTTCAAACTTACAATTTCACAGTCAGGCAATCATTTCAGCAGAAGAAACCACAAGGTACAAGGCAATTCTGTAAAATATCTCTAGCGCTAGTTTCAAGGTTCTCTGAAGAAAAGGAAAGATTAATATTAACTTCAGTGTGCTTTACTTACAAAACATAACATGCAAAGGTCATTTTAATACATATTTCCTGCTATAATTAAGTTTTTGTTTTGTTTTGTTTTGTTTTGTTTTTGTTTTTTTAAATGGAAATTTAGAAAGAAAATGCAGGGAGAAGATTTAGGTAGCTGTAATATAGGCATTCTGATAATCTAACCGTGCAGTGAGTTACTGAGACACATACAGCATTCAGTGCTAGTCCAAAAGATTATTCAGTCTCTGGGTAAAATTCATTAACCTTTAAGTACCACTTAACTAAATCCTTCTTTATAAGTGTCTACCTCACTTTGACAGCTTTAAGCTGTTTACAGTTTTAAGAGGTAGAGAGAGAGAGCTGAAAAGAGAGCTGAAAGCCTAGTATGACTCTCTCCACTGATAAAATGTATGCTCCATATTTATTGACTTGCAAATTTTTACAATAAAATAATAAAAAAATAAAGCGGAGGTCATTACAAGGTTTTGTTGTACTTTTGTTATGATTTGCTGTTCTGCTACAGTGTTTTTGCAAACAAAACACTGGTTGCCACAGCTACCAATTAATATACCTCTGTTTTATAGATAAAATTAACACTGTATTTCTAACAGTTGATTTTTCTAAGAATATGGAAAATCCAAGCAGGCCAGTAAGGAAAAATGATATTTGAGAATTCTGAAAATCCTGCTTAGGTAAAAAAGATTATTTTGGTAGTAGGAGTGTGATTCAGCTTTCAGAGAGGAAAACCTGGCTTTAAGCAAATATTTGTCTGACTCTGGATGGAAGAAATAATTAGGTGGCTGAAGGTGGAAAGCTGAAGAAAAAAAGGAGGCCATTCAAAACAAACTGCAAGGACCACTGGGGAGGACCACAGTTGTCTCAGTCTGCAATGGCAAAATAGACTGAGCCCTAAAATCGCTTTCAGAAGATTCCCCAGGAACTAAGGGACATCAGGAAAGTCTTGCTTTCTTGGAATTTGTTGAAGTGTCTACAGTGTTAGAACACAATGCTAAAAGGACACTTCTGTGTCATTGAGACAACCTGAGAAAAGTATAGTACTATTTTAGGAAGCAGAGACAAACAACACACCATTTGTAGGAGATTACATGTACCCTTGTAATTTACCAAGCAAATCTCAAACAGATTAGAATAAATAAAGATTTTATTAAAAAGATGAACAAATACACAAATTAGCATAAGTCAAGCTGCTACAAATGTTCTGGAAGCTAATTAAAGAAAGGGCTCTTTTTCCATAACAGAAAGCAAGGTCATAAGTAAGACATGATGAATATATCCAAATCATCAAACCAGTGGATATTCAGAGCATGTAATCAAACTGAACTACAGATGAGAAAATTACTTTGTCATCTTAAATCATGAAAATTTACAGAGGAGTCAGATTTTTCCTGCTTGAGGTACTTAGCCAATGCTTCAGACAATACAGTGTTCTTTCTACTGAAGGACAGAAAGATTTGTAAGACATAAGTGTCTGTGGGGCCAGAGTCTCTTTTGAACTCATATTCTGGAAAGAATAAATTGTCCAAACAATTATTGTTTCTTGGCTCTCCTTCTGAAAGTATAGCAATACTTACAAAAAAAAAAAAAAAAATCTGATTTATCATATTTTCCTCCAGTTTCTAATTGCTACAATTTGTTTTCTTTCATCTCCTTTTAATTTTCTTCCTTCAGATTGTCTCTTTCAAAGACTGCACAGAGGTAGGACAGTTAAACCCACAGCTTCTGAACAACTCTATTCTTAACTCCAGAGGATATACAGACTAATCAGAGGGTATCTGGGACTTACTTAAAGAAAACTAATAAATTAGCAGGTCCCACACCAACAGACATGGATTATGCACATAAATAACATCAGAATTGAAGGAGTCCCTCATTAAAACAAATATTGCTTTACATTTCTGTGAAAGGGTGACAGTTCACACTCATTTTGAGAAGTAGCATTGGCAAAACATCTCTAAAACTCTAATGGGTCTGGTGTAAGACCAAATTCTTGCTGATGTCTTTGACATTTAAAGCAGCAAAAGTAAACAGATTGTATATGGCCACTTGATCCCCTGGCCACTACTGGCTCCTCCAGGGTAAAAACATAGCAGATGGAAAACAGGATGGGAGGTTTAGGTAATATTAGGACAGAGAAAACAGAGAAGGAAGCTCTAGTCTCTGCTGATCTCCTTTCACATGCAATGGCACTTTAAAGAACATTGATAACAAATTTGTTTTGGAGACTTTCTTGATTGCTATTAGGAATTCCATCATTATGGAATTTCATCCCACAGAGATACAAGACTGTCTAAGAAGAGCAGACCCACTGAATGGCCACCTTTATGCTTACAACTGAGAAAGGGAGAGCCACAGAGGAGTCATGTCAGGGAAGCACAAGTTGACTGTTCAACGATTTCTTGGACCGTGCCCCTGATTCTGGTAGGAAAAACAACAACAAAAAAAAGGCAGCTAGTTAGCAGCACTGCGTTTTGTGTGGATCTGAATGGTCACTTGGAAGGATTTTTGCAAATTACCTCAAATAGATTATACCTTAGGTGCTGTGTGACAAGTGCCGTGTGATTTGCCATGCTGGATCTTAAACTGTGCTTTGGCAGGACATAGCAAGACAAAGTCTGTGGCAGTTTAATGAAATGGCTTTTGGCTTCTGCACAAAGATAAAAAAGAAGCCAAAGGCACACCAGCTTCAAAATGTGAGCTCTTCTGTAAGCTAGTATCTCAAGGACATTATGTACACAAAGTATGCCTATGGTAACAGGAAGTCTAATTTTAAAGAAATCCTTCATCAAAAAATAAGAATCCCAATGTACACCATCCAGCATGCAACAGAACAACTGTCATAGACATGCAAAGCACACACCTGCCCTACATCTGGACAGATGGGAACTCTCTGGGAGAAAATCTCCCATGCAGAAATGCCACCTGAGCTGCCTCACTACAGGTGTGCCAGATCGCTCAGGACATCATTAGCAGTGGTTATGCTGGGCAAGGGGGAATAAGCAATAAATGTATGGAAATGTTCTCCTCTGTCTGTGGCTTCTTAACGCTGGTGGAATGTCAACAAAATCCTACCTAGGTGTTCATGGAAAGGAGAAGAGGAATAATAGCCTAACTACAAAAACTGTATGATCACCTTATCTGTGGAGGAGATGGTCATCTTTTGATAACACTGGAAAGAAAACATGCCAGGAAAACACTGACAGAGAGGGAAAATCATCCACAAAGTAGATTTATTGTGGTAAACAGTGACAGTACGGTTGCAGGTACCTATGCTCTGACCCACAAAAAAATGTGACTTTTGGTGCTGCCACGTTACAGTACAAAGAGGCTGTAGAAGTATGTCTCAGAATATTGCTTTGAAGTGACTAGTGAGAGCATGTCAGCCAGGATCCATAGCAGAAAGTACACTGTAAAGTGATACTCGCTTTTCATTGCATTGAGACTTTGCTTTACCTAAATTACTGTGGCTACTGGTGAGCCAAAGCTCAGACAGGTGAAAGGAACTGATAGATGCATTTGCTTTACCTAAATGACTATAGCTCTTAGCAAGTAAAGACCCTGCCAGGTGAAAGGAACAGATTGAGTCAACACCAATAAAACTTTCCTAAAAGTCTTACTTTTACTCTGTAAAGTAGCTTTTCTAAAATGTGCAAGATAAACAAAAATCCTGGGTTGTGTGCTGTAGTGGATGGGTTTATTTTATATGTTCAGGACAAGCAGAATAATTCATACATGGTTTTATTTTTTTTATGGATCAGCCAGCTGTTTTGTGCTTGAGCCAATATAAATTTTGCTCACATGTCCAAGAAAAGCAGCAAATGCACTATGAAGTACTATCCAAAATGAGTACCTAATGAAAGTAAGTTGCTTAGTCTCTTGAAAATTGTATTCAACAGTGATTTGAATGTCAAATTAAAAAAGATATACAAAATCATATCTGAATTTTATCTGACAACCTCAGCATTTTTCCACATTTAAACAACAATGGATTATGACTATGTGCTTTCTGGTAGATGTAGATGTAGCCTTGAGGAAAAATTCTGGGATAGAGACTACCAAAAAAATCCCTTACTGATTAGTTTATGAATCAAAAATATATATTTCACATTTTACAGTCTGAAATCCTACCACAGCATTTGGAAACCATCTGTCAACATCAAACTTAATGACAAAATAAATTGGATTCCTTTTATTTTTAATTTTTCTTCCAGCTACACTGACTCCAAATAGCCATCAAGATCACCATTAGCTGCTAAGTCAATGTGGCTTTAGAAAGCAGTTCCATAAACCTCCTGTGGTTACTTTCCAGACACTTCACTTTACAAGAGCTTGATGAAAGACATGTTACACTAGCTCATCACTAGTTCTGCTTCCATCTCTTGCAACAGGATCAGCACACCCTAAGGGCTTCTGAAGTCCAGCATCCTAAGAAGCCCTAGAACATTACCTGTTGAGGGAATAGACTGGCACATTTAGGGTACATTCAAGGTCTCCCTTCCTTTTTACCAATATTAATAGCAATCTATATATTGCCACTGACATCTCCTATTGTTTCAGTAAGATATTTCTTCAGATATTCAGTAAGACACAAAGATATTGTATCAGTAACATAGGACTGCGTCAGCTACCATTCTGAAGGTCACCTGTTCTCTTTCTACCAAGTGTTTAGGTTGTACTTGGTTATCTGCACTTCTGGCTTCAGGGGAGCACCTTAATGATCCTCTCATTTTTTTTTTCCCTGAATGTTTTTGTCCACTCACGCCCCCATCCCCCCCCCTTTTTTTTTCTTTTTTTTGGTCCCCCTCCACATCCCCCAAAAGGCAAGGACAGAATGTCATTTCAAGCTGTGAGACCCAAACTTGGATGTTGCTCTTTCTCCCAGGATCTCTCACTAGAAGGCATCTTCTTTTCTTCACATGTAGTCTGTAAACTATGTGGATGTTCATCACTTCCAGTCCCTGCAGATGTTCCCTTGCCACTCCAAGTCCCCTCTACAATTCCCCAGACCATGAAGCATATACTTCTCCATTACTATCTCCATTTCTTACAGTGAAAGGGATTGGGCTCATTCCAGATTTAACTGGTTTTTTTAATGGGTGAAAATCAGGAGGTACGTACCTTTTCAAACATTAACATATAAATCCACTCTCGAAATAACAGTTTAATGCTTGTAAATTGTATCAGTGTAGTGAAAGTCATGAGTCACACAAAAGAAGTACCAAAATATTTCTAAAAGCCCCTAGAAACAGATACAATTAGAACCAAACATGAAAAATTTTAGTAGGGCTCTTCAAAAGCCCCTTAAAATATGAAATGCCCTTTCCTCCTCTGTAAAAGGCTATATTTTTGGAACTGATGGTTTCAGCAGTTTTGAAATATTGCTTCAGCTGTTGGCTAGAGCATCATCTCACTCCTTGTTTCGTGGGTTAACACATCTGAAATATATGAACAGGAACATTGTGTTACAGGAGCATTGAGCATCTTAGCTTTCTACTGTAAGAAACTGCACGTTTCTGCTGAGTAAGCATGCACTCTAGATTACATCTTCATTGTACAACTGAAAAATTGAATTTCTCTTTTGTGGTTTTGAAACGTATGTTTTGTTCCACTCAGAATGGGGAATCAAGTTCATTCCCTCTCCTGTTTTCAAAACATATCTAATATAGTAAATCAAAGTTGAAACAAAATATTACATTGAGACATTTCAATGTCTCAATGATAACTTGTAGAAAATGTTGACAAAATTTTTATTTTCCTAAGAAATAATTTGATGTTATCACATCAGTATTTTGTATAGAGAAATTATTCACTTGTAACATGCCAATCTGTTCATCAAAATTATTTTGATTGCTGTTTTAATTTATTGAAATGTCCCATAAAGAAAATCTGTGCTACAAAGTGCATTGTAATATATTTAAATGTACCTGATTTTATCTCCTGTCAGCAGTTTGTGTCACCAAAATTTCTACATGGGAATTCTCTTTATCTACACATCTTTCATTTCTGCCTTTGATCCATAAGTACAAAATGAGCAAAAAGACTTTATAAATATTGTCCTGTTTGCAATTATCCGCATCTGATTAGTACAGATCCTTTCCAGGAACATAACACAGGTAAAGTGTTCATGCTTGTGAATCCCACAAGAAAATATAAAGGTATCTGTCATGTCTACACTATTTTTCATCCCAATATTTCAGTGAACTCTCTCTGCTTAAAGTAGTAATAAGGAACCAAAAAAATTCATTATGCTTTGTAACTTGGGGATAGCTTTTTACTGTCTATCATTTCACATCAGCAAAGTGCCTTAGAGCTACTCTTGTTACACACTCTGAAAAAAAAAAAAAAAAAAAAGGATCAAATTGAATATGCTCATTGATCATTATTCTTTAACATTAAAAATTAACTGCCACTTAAAGGTCTCCAATTATGGTTCAGTTCAAGAAGGACATCACATGCAATGTGTTCAGTTGTGCTCTCCTGGATTTATCTGTGTTGCCCCAGCTTGCTTGCTGCAACCTTCCAGTGATGGCTCATGACATCCTTGTGCATCTATTTGCCAGTATTTCAGAACAGTCATAGACATAGTATTAGCCTGTTTTTACTACTTCAAGACCATCATCTATGTTCCTTATTAAAAATGATAATAATAATTAAGAATAAATTCCAAACAGACTGGAGATGTTTGGAAAGAAATGTTGATATTTAAAAATCTAAATAAAGACTGTAATAAAGAAAGGTAGAGGTGAAAATCTGGGTGTAGATGAAAGTAGATATATCAAAATAACAGAACTTGGATGCTGCTAGCTATATGTAGCAAGACATAGAGTAAAATAAATTAAAGGTCATTAGTATATATAGCAACCTGAAAAAAGAGATGTTTATTCTGATTGCAATAAATATGAAAAAAGATGCTTTAAACAGAGAGAGAGAAGAGCTGAAGAGGAATAATTTATCTGAACAAAGGAGGCAATAAATATGAATAGATGTAGATAAAAAGATCTTTCAGCACCTTTACAAAAAAAAAAATAAAAAAAATCTCTTGACAATTTTTGTAATTTATGCTCACACAAGAATGCAGCTATACATAATATTCAGTTTTAGCTAACTACTTGTGAAGGTTGCTGGGTGCTTCTAAGATATTTCTACCACATCAAGTTTTCTCCTCTTTACCTTTTTTTTTTTTTTTTTTTTAATCTGCTGGAAAAATAACCTGATGCAATACTAACTTGGCTTCTGAGAAAGGATATCCCATACATTTCATATCTAGATGACTCTTACTGAAGAATATCAGGCAGTTGTTTGCCCAAAAAAGCTGTGGCAGAAAATGGAATAGTGGATATTGATTATGACATTCATGAAAAATGTTGATATATCATATGTAAAAAAAGGAGCATAAATTAACATCTGCCTGTCAAGAAGATGACAGATATCTGTTATAAAATACCTGCATGGTCTTTTCTTTCAGGCTCAGCAACCTGCTCAAATGTCATTCAATTAAAAATAATAATAATAAAAAAAAGTTAACTGACAAATGACAAGCTTTGTCATATACCCAATCATACGCTATAAAATTTGTCAGCAAGGAGTGCTCACCCACAAAGATAAAGAGAGACAGGTAATTAAAGAAGTCATTTGGCTTGCTTGCATGAAGTGTTACACTACATAAAAGATTTAGGGTCAGGAAGAAATTTTCTCCCAAATGAGAGCTAAATAACATTCTTGCTGGTTTCCCTTGACTGAAGTACACTCACAAGTTAATTAGGAATACATGGATTATATTCCCTGATAGGTATTGAATGGATAATGCTGAGCATAGATTTCCATTTTAATTCTTGTCAGTTGAGGAAAGAAATGCTCACATTTGCAGGTTGTGTGAGCTCATGAGAATCTGCTGAAAGCTAGAGTCAGTCAAACTTGGTACTTTGAACCTCTCCAGGCTTCATGCTATGACACCATAATTCACATAGCTCCCGCTAGGACCCATCCAAGGAAATAAAAACCCTGTACAGAGCTCACAGTGACAGACACAGAGGGGCTAGTTGTTGTTTCTGAACATATGTTTGATTATTGCTTTGGCCATGAAACTTATAAACCTCAATTACAACTCAGGAGAAGTGTCTCTTCTAATCAAATCATCTCTCAAGCAGTCTGGGACCTCTCCAGTCACAGCCATTATATTTTTTTTCTCTTGTGGGATGACTAAGCTGTTATTCAGTTTTCCATCCTACCTGTAAATTGAAAACAAGTTTTCACACATCACAAGCAGATACAGCTGAAATAAGGCCTTCACATTTCCCAAAGTCCTAAAATATATTTTCAGAGTTAGTCAGCATACAAATGTTAAACAAGAAGAGTCTGAGGACAACTGATTCTTACTGAACCACCATGTTTAAACCAAACCTCAGTGGAAATAAAAAATAAAAAAATAAAATAAAATAAAATAAAATAAAATAAAATAAAATAAAATAAAATAAAATAAAATAATAATAATAAAAAAAAGAGAGTGTCCAGTTTAGGGCTTTACATGAAAATGATTCTGTCAAACAAAATTGCTGTTAAAATTAAGCAGTACCAGTATGTTGTGAAATACAGTATATTGGGTATTAAAAAGCTTTTAATATTTTTTTTTTCTCTAGGAATAATTTTTTTCTCCCTTCAAATACATCTTTTAAGTATAGAGAAAATAAGTTATTCTAAAAATATTTTAATTTTGATGAAAATGGGCAAATAATATTAACCCATATGGGTAGTTATTGTTCATCTGTGTTTTCAGCCATCATTGAGAGAGAAAGACAGAACATATATTCATACATGTATCATTCACATACACAAACAAATTCTTCAGGCTGCAAATAAGTGTATAAAAATACTTTCAGAAGTTTATTTTCCATCTCAAAAAACATTGCTTACTTTAATAAAAACACAGAACTATTTCAGGAAATTAAGTTAGATAGACACTGTTGTCATGCAAGATTTTAACCAGTTTTTGTGTAGAAGAAGGCCTTAGGGAGCTGGATTAGGACACTGCAGAGGATGGGATATATACATAAATGTCTATATCTGAGCTAATCATTCTAGGCTGCTTTTACTGTCAATGGAGAAAAATAGTCACTCCTAGGCATAATTCGTCTGTCACTGAAGTTGGTGGCTAGATGAATGATGCCTAAAAATTGCCTATAGGGAGCCCGGAGTGACTAACTTGGAGCTAAACTACGCTGCAGATTACAAAGTTAGATGAGTTGGAGCTCATACTGCATGAAGGAATTAATTACACTAAAAGCGAACTTTTCTGTTCCTTCCTTTTCAGAGCCATGCTCCGCAGCCAGACATTTTTGTCATGAAATGTAGTTGTTGTAGCTGTGGCATGAGTGCATCTGTGTTGCCTGTCATGGGAGGGGAGGGAAGGAATGTATAGTTTCATGGCTATTCCTATTCCCTTGATAATTTGACCACGTGCTGTGCCCCTTGTTCTCTCCATCTGTTGTGACACTGTTGAATCAGGTCCCCAAGACCAGCTGGTAGAGCCATCTTCCCACCCTGTGCACATGCTGGTCATTGCCATTCTCCTGTTGTAAGAATCAAAGTTGTGTTTTTGCAGTAGAAAATTCCACTAAGCTTGTATATTCAAAAGTGATTGTGCAGTCATAACAGTGGGGAATGTCAAGCAGATAAGGGGACAGTGGAAAGTCCCACTGTTCCAAAACAAAGAGGATGGCTAAGAAAAACAAGATGAGCAGTGCAATATCAGTAAGAACAAAAAATCATGGGCCCTCTAGTCGTGAGAGAAGAAGGGGGGGAAAAAGGAAAAGGAGAAATTAAATGTTGTTCAAATAGAACTGTACATGTATGGTAGAGTAATAAGTGTCGAGTAGTTTGTGGACCTGTAGTACTCAGCCAATGAGGAAACAGGCGAGGAATTAAGCATCGGGTAATATGAAATATAGGGTTATGATATACTTTCTCTGTGTGATCCTACTTGCAGGATGCCCGCCATTGCAATTGCAAATAAATTAGCTTCAAAGAGAAAATTATTGAGATATTTCTCACACTATTCTGTTGCCACTAGTAGCAAATGATGTTTATCCACTTGGGATGCTATCGTGCCTTTTTTTTTTTTTTAAGTTTAGGATCAAATGTTTACTAAGGACCTCTGAGAGTTTTTCATCTAAGGACAGTCATTGCAGTGGGTTGCAAGAAGGTTTGAAGTTCAACCCTCACAGTGGAGTAGAACTCACAACCCTCACATTTTCATTCTTGTAAACGGAAACTGTGCACATAGCCTTGTCTCCTTTGAAAAATCTCAGACTGAGCAGGGGAATGAAGAAAGGTAGACAGTGTACAATAGCAATTAGGAAGTCATTAAGGTTCCTTCTAAATTTATGTGTTTTTTTTTTTTTGTTTGTTTGTTGTTGTTGTTTTTTCTCCCTTTAATTAACATTCACTTGCAAAGGAAACCTAAGGTTTAAAATATTTGTTAAGAGCATGTTTGCAGGGTTAACACATCCTGCTGATTATTTACTCTAAAACTATTAGTAAGGGGAAGGAACATTTTTGCAAGTACTTGTCTTAAAATATTCCTCTTTGAAATATTATTGCACACAGTATGATGTTTTTCTGCAGTTGACTCACACACTAAGTTTCAAACTTCATTGATATCTCATGAAACACTCACCTTGACTAGGTTTTGAACTAAGCCTTCAGTATACAACATGAGAGCCATAAGTAGAGTTGATCTGATGATTCATAACATCAAAAAAAAGCACAATATTGTTGTACTACACTGAATGGATATTTTCCTGAAGCAAAGTTCCCCAAAGGTATTTCTTACTACAGTTTTCATATATTTCAGAGCTGAAGAGACCAACCAGCCTTTATATTATTCTGCTTATAAATAAGCTGAATCTGATTTATGTTAAAACCTCATTACATTTCTGTGATCCTCTTCTCAGATCCATTTACACCTAGAGTAAACAAAGACCTAGTGACAGTTATGAACATGCTGATCCGCAGATTTTTTTTTCTATTATTAATATTTTTTAATATTAATGATCTCTACATTGCCAGCATATTTTTTTAACAACTTATACAAGGTTGTACTGGGTTGTGATATTTGCCATTCCATGTGGTGTTAGTAAAACATGGCAGATCACCTGCTTTGTATTTCCCTCCTGCTAAACACAATGGAATGAGGACAGGAAGAAATATGTGAACTTTGAATTTCTGAAGTATATTTAGAGAAATAAAAATATATCATATTAGAAAATGATAGTTCTTTCTCCGTCTGAACTCCACAGGGTAATATGGGTTTATATTTTTATTGGCTGCATGTATTTTCCTAAATTAATCATTGTCTTGAAGTCAGGCAAATTCCATACCTACTAAAGCACCCCCTCTAAAGAGCACAGGCAGTTATTACTCTTGGACTTTCTGTGTTTGGATATGTTCAGAGCTGCAAGGAGTACTAACCTCCAGTGGCATAATTTTTTTTCCACTCATTGAAAATATATAATGGACATGGCAATCTTCCTTCATTCACATGGAGGTCTCTTCCAACCTGTTATCCTTTGATTGAATCTGAATTACACAAATATTGCCAGAAAACAAATAAAATGGCCAGATCTAGTTTATTTTATTTTTTTAATTAAATAGTTTCAGAATTTGCTTTGGTTTAAAATAAATAAATAAATAAATAAATGGGCAAATAATGAAGCTTGTAGGAAAGGCAAAATTAGCTGCTATAAGAGTACATGTAACTCACTGCCCAGATAAACCTTTCTATAGTATCATTATGTAAATAAAAATTTCTGTGCTGGAAAAATAAATTCAGTAGTTTGGCTGACAGAGGAAGAAAGAACTGCTGTGGTGCATAAGAAGGCCTCAGCACAGGCCAGTATTCCCTTCATGGAGATTTAAGGACCCTCAGCTGAAGCTGGTGGAGAAGACAGCATGGCTACCACATATGGGTAGGGGGAACCAGCCCATGCGCAGCTACATGCTGCAAATACATACTACAGGAGCTGAGCTGTGGTGGGGCCAAGTTCATGCTAGATCCTCAGAGTCAGCGTTATCAAAGAAAAATGTAATGGGGGAATTTATCATCTATTCCTTGCTTCTGTTAACAGAAAAATTTAACAATGTAAAGTTCTTACTCCTTTATAATGCTGTTCCAAGGCCATTCCATAATGACTTCATGACAGAATTGCAGTGTCATTTCAGTGGAAGCTAACTGCCAAAGGTTAAAAATATTTTATTTACCTATCCATGTGTATTGCTGCCTAAATAACTTCAAAAACTGGATCCTTCATAGCTACTTAGAAAAACAAAACAAAACAAAGCAACAATGCCATACTTTTCTGTTCATATTATATAGAAAAACTAGTGCAAAAGCAACAGAAAGTCAAAACCGCAGCCTTTCATCTAATGTGTCCATAATATGAATTACTCCCAATGACAGTAGAAAATTGTTCTGAGAGGTTTCTTTTTTTCTTTTTTTTTTCTCCTTGTCATAATCTAGTGCATTTCATCAAGAATTGGCAAATATTTTTAAACTGAAAAAATCAAAATAAACATAAAAAAATGGGTAAAGCTTTTAGCAAGCAATAAAATAAATATATTTCATAATTCAAAATAGCACCTAAACATCAAGAAATAATTATTGTATCATTGTCAAACTCTGCACAATGGAAGTAATTTTGAAAGGCGCATAGTTTATTCATTTTAATTTGCTTTTTGGTTTGGTTTGGTTTTGTTGTTGTTTTTTGGCTTGCTAGTTTTTTCTTTCAATTGTTCAGTCAGGTTCATTTGATTCCCAAGGGAAGCAAAAATGCAGCCAGGAGATCCCTATCCCTTCTGTTATTTATTTTTCTGTCATTTGGCAACTGGGTTGGCATTTTATTTTTTTCTATTTTTTTCTAATTTAGACTGATCTTCTGCAGTAAGCCATGAGATCAGAAATTAAGATGGTAAGATATGGAATTTATAATATGACACCTCAACAAGGCTCTAAAATTTTACATAACTAGGCGTATTTTAGCAAGAATGGCTCAGTTTCATAGCAAGTAGCTCTCTAAATGCATATGGATATTCCTTGCACTCTTAAGGAATTTGGCTTGCTGTCACATTATCCCCTACCTTTGTGGTTTGTAGGTTTTAGTTTCTGGGGCAAAAAAAAAGGAAAAAAAAAAAAAGTAAGAAAAAAAAAAAAAAGAAACAGCAGCACGACACTCCTGAATTTATTTACGCAGGTGAGAAGGCATTGGATATAGTCAAGTTTATTTATCTTTTTAATGGGAGAACTCTGGCACACGCTCAAAATATGAAGCCATGAATAATAGGCTTATTAGAGGCAAACCATACTGACCAAAGGGTGCAGAGAAAAAAAGGGTCAGTTGCACAGAGAGATTACGTTAGGCATTTGACAATCACATATTGCCAGAAGGACTGTGCAGGCGAAGCTGCTTACGCTCCTGACAAAGCTCAAGTGCCTCAGGTTTCAGGACGACACTCTGCTAGATACCCAAGGCTGTGGCATTAGACATACTGTTTGTCAACTGCGTACTAATTTCCTTCCCAAGGGTGTTCGCAATGCAGAAAACCACATCACTACTAAATTCTCTCAATAGCAAACAGCCTTGCTTCCTTCATGTGCTCAGAAAATACCTAATTTAAAATAATAATAAACAAACAAAAAAAAGAATGAAAAGTATGAATTTGAAAGCGTGGTGGCACTCTGCAAACTTTTGAGTAACAATTTATTGTCTATAAAACCAGTTTCTCACTGAGCCCTCAGCTGCCTCTTGCAAGTTAATAACTTATTAAAAGGCAAGTGAGCTCTACAAGGATCTGGAGTCTGGGCTGTTCAGTGAGCTGGAAAAGATACGGATATAATTCAGGGGAGTAAAGCAGAAACTTACTGAGAAAACAAGTTGCAGAGGATCTCATGATATTAAGCAACAGTGATGAAATTCCATTCAAAATAGTCTAGCTAAAATGAAATTCGATGTTGATAAAAGGAACCCGAGTGAGGAATAAACCAACTTAACTACCTGAACACAATGTTAGGCCTGATATTACCTAATAACACTAAGGAAGAGATTTTGGAGTGACTGAAGATAGTTCTCTGAAAATGTCACTTTCCTAACAGTGGTGTCAAAGAATAAATGGAACTAGATAAATTAACAGGACAGAAATAGAGGATAAAGAAAATATTATATGGCACTGTATATATCCATGGCATATCTGTATCTTGATTCCTATAAGGAATTATGGTCACCTGTTTTAAATGGGATGAGATACAGCTAGGACAGATACAAAGAAAAGTTAAAAGGTTGATCAAAGGTATGGAATGACTTCTGCATGACTAGATCTAATTCACTGAAATTGTTAAACTGATAAAAGAAAGGACCACAGGTGGGAATATGGCAGAGGTATATAAAATAATGAGTGGCATGAAGAAGAAATATTATCCTGATGGACTTAACGTCAGAACAAAAGGGCATCAAATGAAATTATCAAATTGCAGGCTTAAGGTGAGCATACTTAAACTACAGAAGTGTCTGCCACAGGAAACCAAGGAGGCCAAAACAGTAAATGGGATCAAAAAGTAGTGTTACAATTAAAAAAGAGTTCTCACTTTAGCATCACAGTGTCACATTTTTACTGGCTGGATGGTCACACTCAAAAAGTTGCAGTCAGCAGCTCAATGTCCAATTGGAGATCAGTAACGAGTGGTTTTCCTCAGTGATCAGTATTAGAACCAGCACTGATTCACATCTTTGTCAGCAACATGGACAGTGGGATTGAGGGCACCCTTCACAAGCTTGCGAAAGACCCCAAGGTGTGTGGTGCGGTCGACACACGGGAGGGAAGGGATGCCATCCAGAAGGGCCTGGACAGGCCTGAGAGGTGGGTCTGTGTGAACCTTATGAGGTTCAACAAGGCCAAGTGCAAGGTGCTGCACCTGGGCCAGGACAATCCCTAGCAAGGATACAGGCTGGGTGGAGAATGAATTGAGAGCAGCCTTGAGGAGAAGAACCTGGTGGTGTTCATTGAGGAGAAACTCAACATGAGCCAGCAGTGTGCAGCCCAGAAAAGTAGCCGTATCCTGGGCTGCATCAAGTGAGACCCCACCTGCAGTACTGCGTTCAGTCTGGGGCTCCCAGCACAAGAAGGACATAGAAGTATTGGAACGAGTCCAGAGGAGGGCCACAAAGAGAACCAAAGGACTGGAGCACCTCTTCTGTGAAGACAGGCTGAGGAAGTTGGGGTTGTTCAGCCTGGAGAAGAGAAGGCTCCAGGGAGACCTTACAGTGGCCTTACAGTACCTAAAGGGGGCCTACAGGAAAGCTGGGGAGGGACTCTGTCAGGGAGTGTAGTGATAGGACAAGGGGTAGTGGCTTTAAACTAAAAAAGGGTAAATTTACGTTAGATATTAGGAAAAAAAATCCTTACTAGAAGGGTGGTGGGGCAATGGAGCAAGTTACCCAGAGAAGCTGTGGATGCCCTATCTCTGGAAGTGTTCAAGGTCAGGTTGGATGAGGCTTTGGGCAACCTGGTGTAGTGGGAGATGTCCCTGCTCATGGCAGTGGTAAGGTCCCTTCTAAAGTAAACCATTCTATGATTCTGTGATTTTTAAATATTTAATTTTAACAGAAAGGATACAATCATCATTACCAACAAAGGGGAGTCATTACATGGTTAGGGTCCCTACCCTAGTCTCTGTTAACCCCAGAGATCCTTTCAGTGCTGCACATAAACACCTTTCCTATGCATTGTAAGCACTTCTGTGGATTACATGAAATGCTTTTTTCACTCCATCTAGGGAAAGGAGCACTTGTGCTTTAATGTATTTGCTGTTTACATGAATCAGTCTGCAGCTCTGGCAGCAGTGACAGCTGCTCTACGAAAAGGTATGTGACACCTTGAGACCCATTTCATGCTCCCAGGTTATTAGAAGCCGGAACGGTGTTGTTTCTAGATAAAGGTGCCTGCCCCGATTTGGTGAGTGAAAACAATTTAAAAGATCTTGAATGTTGGTAGCATTATCCACTCTCATTACAAAAAGTTTTTCTTTACTAGCAAGTAAAATGCAAGGCATATGAGCTAGCTAATTGCTATAAAAATTGTTTCTGTAAGGATTATTCATAATTTAGCCTTTTTGGATGAAGGTACATGGTTTAAACAACATCCGTGGTAGAAATGTGTATGATGTGTATGACGTGGTACCAGAAAATAAATAATTAATGATGGATGGTATTCCTTTCCTCTCTTTCTCCTTTCTGTAATTATCTGTGTTATGTGAATCTGAGTGCAGTTATAGAACTTCAAACAGGAAAAATAAGATGTGTTACCAGGCCAAGGCAGTTTTGTTATTTTTCGTAATAAAACAAAAAATCCTCAACTTGAATTCCTGGTTACAGTTCTCATCATTGATCCAGGAATCAAACATAACAATCAACAAAGAAAAGCTTTCTGAAACACCAGTTCATTCTTGCTCATACCTAGTACAACTTCAGAATTAAAAGCATCTACCTAAACTGTGTTTCACCCCATCTCCCTCACTCCTTTATCACAACTAAATGTACCACTCCTCCCAAACAAATACCTGAACAACTTAAAAGGTGACCCATTAGAGTATGTTGAATAACAGCAGTTTGAAGTCTATCAAAGCCTCTGTGTCTAGCATTTCCAACTAGCTGGAGCTATCTGGCTTCCATCTGGGAGCAGCAATGTACCCAGTGTGACCACCTATGCTGAAGAGGCTGTCAGATGCTCCTAGTGCTCTTCATTAGCTGGGCACAGGGACAGTGAGGAAGGAGGATTTCCCGCTCTAGAAAAACTCACGTTTTCTCTGTGGTAGATTCCCCTCAGCTGTAGGTCCTGTCTCTTGAGTCCAACAAAGCTCTGGCCCCTTCTGACTTAGCACCACAAGCCTCAGGTATCACCTACTTAGAGGTTGAACGAAGGATTTATCCAATTTCTGTTTTTCACTGAGGTTTTGAACTCATAAGGTGCTGAGTTACTGTCACTGATCAGCTCATAGTGTGTAGGTCCATGCACCATAGGCCAGACTGCACTAACACAGGCTTTTTCAGTCATTTATGGATTATTGCTAGCAGGCACCGTATACTATATACCTCTACATTCAGAAAAATAAAGTCTTACAAATAAAGTCTTAAACAGATTCCTCACCCTTGCCTAAGTTCTGTACCTCTCCTCTGAACACACCTTTTTTGCCACTCTTACAAAATTCTGGCACAAATGATTTCTCCATCGTTAACATAGAATTGCAACAATAATTTTTCAGTGAACTGAAGCTGAATTACAACATCTCAGACAGGTATATTCTGAAATCCATCTTCCAGTGAGCAGTTGGCTGCTCAATTACAAAGCTAGGCAGATTGGTCTCACATCTGTAGCCTTTCGAACACTGCACTGTCAGTGCCGTTCTGTTGCTGAAACCACTCCCAAGCTAGAATGGAGCTGCAATACCCAGTTTTGATAGGTGTTGGTTAAGTATGTTTATAATTCATTCCTGGGTTGTATGTGTAATTTCACCTGCCAGTTTCATCTTTACCTCCACCTGGATCCAAACATATACCCTATCATACTCAGGACTAGCCTCTCTAGCACACAGGCTAGCTTTTCAAACTTAAGACGTTTAAAGTTTGCCCCCAGCTCTATGTTTAAGTTATCAAGGTCCTAATAACCCCAAGGTAGGTTCGCTCCAGAACTGCAAAATTAGCTTACATCAACATTTAGTTCCTATTTTGTTCTTTTAGCAAAAGTATGAATTTTATCTTCATTAAGAGTATCAGAACTAATTCACAGTAAAACAGTGCTTTACAGTGCTCGATTCAACCTCCTTCCTGGTTCAACTAGTTTGGTTCACAAGCTGTAGTTCTTTTCTCAAGTACTCAGTGCACTAATGCCTCACTCCAGCACAGATCTTCAATAATCTTGTGAATTCTTACAAATTATTTCTTAGGAGCATTTTGTAACAAATTTCTCACAGGATGTAGAATTTGCTGCAGCCCTGAAACTTAAAACCATACTGAATATTATGTCTGCTTTTTAGATGTTGGAATGTTGAAAGGAGCTTGTTATCTCTAAAAGTACTCTATTACTCTCTATATAGTTTTGTCAAAAGTTATTTTCTTAGAAAAAAAAATGTACCATTATATATTGAGCTACCTTACATCAAGCAATACTCCCAATAGGTGATTAACCTTTAAAGATAACAAAATCACCACAGATGTCAGATATTTGCCAAGAGCAGTTAGGCCTCTGGTGACTCAAGGCATGGCAGGAAACAAAAACAAGCAAACAAAAACAAACAAAAACAAACAAACAAACAAACAAACAAAACCCCCCATATCTTTCTGGGGAAAACTTTGGTGGCTATCTAAGCCACTGTTTTTACTCTTTGGCTTAAAAGTGTTCACACTTTTCCCTTAAAATGAAACAAAACCCAACTTTCTTCACTACCTCAAGAAAGACTGCCCTCTACTCCCTACCCGGCAGATAGACCATTTCTTTCCACTTACAAAGATGTCATCTACTTATTATCTTTCTCTAAAAATTATGTTTTTAATTCCATTCCAAAAGAATTTAAAGGATTTGCAACTACCATTTATAAGTCAAAACCACTGAAGCATCAAATCATATCAGACTCGTAATAGTATAAGTCTTCTGTAAGAGCAAAAGCTATGCAAATCCTTCTTTGCAGCTCGGGTTTGTCACATCAGGATGGTCACAAGAGTACAGTCTTCAAATTATAGTAAAAAAAAGGTTAAATGTATGCATCATTTTTTGTTCTTATTAAAATCATGCATATTCATGAATATATATGGTAGCTGTCTATTGCAATAGTTCAAGAAATCAGAACTATTGTGCCTAACAACATCTGTTAAAGATAGTTATAAAGACACTATATTGATTTAACCTTTTCAATATCCTATAATTTTGTCTAGCTGGCAATTTGCCCCTATTTCACAGCCCAAAAGCTGAAGCCACAAGTTTTATGAAATCAATTGAGCTGTGGAAGAACTCTGTAAAGGTCACTACAGTACATTCAGCTACTGCCTTTCACAGCTTGTATGGGGGCTTGAAACCACCTTCCTGTGCCAAAGACAGCAAGCACAAATCCAGAAGAATGGGTATGCCTACACTGTGGCTTGTAGGCAGACAAAAAGTTGTTCTGCCCACGTTCCAAAGTTGTTGGATAGGATCCAGCTATGATCTGGTTGTAATGTAGATATATTTGAATAGCAGTATGGCCCTGTGTTTGAACTAACGTTTCTCTGAGGCACTTATGTAATGCACAAGTAAAATGTTCCACTGCATTCTCATTCTAGCTGAAATATAAGCCTCAGGCAGAGCAACCCTAGGAAATGTCATCCCAGTGAAACGCCTTTAGAGAGTCTCAAGAGTCTCCACCTTGAGAGGGTGGAGGAATAATCAGGATCTCTTGTCACCCCCTTCTCCTTCACAGAAATGTTTTCAGATACTTCATTAGTAACAGAGATGCTTCAGTAAAGCACCAGATAACTTTAACAAGAATTGGATCAGCTCATAGAGTATCAAAACTTTTCTTCTGTTTGATTTTGCATCACAGCTCAGGAGAGTATTTCAAAGCAGGGGATATACATTTGAACTCTGACTTCATGTAACAGGCAAACATGGGAAACAGAGAAAGAGAGCCTGAGAGGACAATCTTTGCAATATTTCCTGAAAATAATCATTCCAGTTAGGATATTTTCAAGGGTAATTTTGCTGGTTTGTCAAATATTTGTATCAGAAAGTACATTCAAATGATATCTTTTTACAGTATACCAGATTTCAGTGCTTTTTTACAGGTTTTAATGAACACCAGAAATGATCAATTACTTCCAAGCTTTACACTTACATCAGACCAAAGACATCTAGTCTGGTACATGGACAGAGAATCACAACAACACAAATGGTATTTTTAACAGAATGTTGCACTTTATTATCATCTTTTAACTTTAATATCAAACCTTCTCCATCTCAAAGAATCTGGCATTCCTTGAGCCAACTGCAGCATTAAAGCAGCCTCATGCCAAGTAGCAACTTTTGAGATTGGCCTTTTCATCTTCTTCTGTTGGATTCTGTTTTCCTCTGACTCTACTCATCTTCTTCCTGCAGGGAGAAATGCAGTACACATGAAGGTAGCTGGAGCAGAGTTTGTAAAATCTCTTCTCCAGCCAAGAAATCAGTGGTTATCTGAAAGGTTTCATTTTCACCTGTGGGAGCTGTTTCCTTTGAACTTCTCACTTGTTCTTGACAGGTTTTAGCAAAAAAAACAAACTCCATTTTAAGGGTGAAAATTTAAAATTTTTATTTGTGCTTTTTATTAACTAACACTGGCTTTCTGGCAGAGTGAACAGAAGAATCTACTAAATAACTTATTCTGAAAGAAAAAAAGAAAAAAGAAAAAAGTCCCTCTGCATTCGAAAATTCTAATGATAATATTTGATTAAATACTGTCCTTAGAACTTCTCAGAAATGCATTTCAAATACGTTTTTGGAGCAGGAACTGTAAAACACATGCACAGAAAATTTTAACTACATAGGTTTATTTCATTCACACACAGCTAATTCTCCCTCTTTCCTGCCTTATAACTCAGCCAAAGGCAACATGTAGAGCCTGTGAAGCGTTATTTAACACCACCATCAGAAGCAGGTATTCTAAGGAAGTAGGGAAAAGAGGAAATATCCCAAGCATCAGAGCCTACTTCTCCACTTATGTTCCTATGGGTCCACCGTCTTGCAGTAATCTCAGCAAATTTGCCCCATTTATTAAGACAAGGGCTATGTTCTACCATTTGTTACAGTAGTAGAATCTTGTGGAAGACAGTCAAATGCTAGCAAATCACATGAAGTACATGATGGCACTGTTTCAAAATTCCAAAAAAATTTGCATTGAGTTACCAAACTTCCTAAAAGGACAAGAGAGAAAGTGCATTGTGCAACACTCTGGTGATAGTGACTGATTGAAATCAGTTCTGTTTGTGGGACATTCCACAACACATTTAAGCCAAATTAAAAGAGAGAGACAAGTTGGCCAGACCAGGCTACATTAGTAAGAGACACAGCCAGGTGCATGTATTCCCCTGACCAAACCACCAGTGTGGAAGTTGGGTAAGACAAAGAGATACTTTCAACTCTTCAGCAAAGATAGAAACATGCCATGATAGAAAACACGATAGAAGCTGAAATAAGACAGGCAGTAACATAACTTCTGCTCTGTGAATATGATTTCTGTTTTGTAGTTCAGGTTCAGTACCCCTGACTAAAATTACCTCTAATGCTGATAGCGATCAAGGGCATCGTGACATAAACTCATTACTGGTTTGCCTGTAACATAAACTTAAATAGCAATATAAAGCAAACAGGTATGGAATATTGATGTCTCCAAGACCTTATCCTCAACAGAGATGAGCTGATGATTTTTTTCTAACATTGCATTTATTAAATGTATTATTAAAAACACATTGCATTTATTTCAAAGAGTCTGTGTGCACTATTTATTGTTTTGTTTCTAGAACCCACCTTTTTAATGGAAAAAGGTGCTTTGCCCTTCTAGATTTTCAGCTCCTTAAGATATAAGTTAATGCTGAAGTACGAGACACCTCTTTTAGTACTCTGACTTTTGATTTGCTTTCCAGCTTCTGTAGTTACCAACAACATGACACAGCTTAAGGGCCAAGGAAGACTATTCCCTGTGGCAAAAGTAATTTTGCGAAAGATGGGTACAGCGCAAAATTTCTCCCAAGTGCTGTACTGCACGTTATCTGCAAGGAATTGAGCAAGGAATCCATCAAGATGCTTATTAGGATAAGAAAAGTTCTGTATTAAAAGAGGCCCCCTTTCGTTCCCATCCTGCTCTCTATTTTCACTGTTTAACTTCACGTAACTTATCTACTCATTACTTCTCAAAATGGGAAATGAATCAAGATCTTTTTACATGTATATGTGCATGGAGAGGGGGGTGTTTTTTCTTTTTCTTTTCATAGAACTTTCTACTGAGCCAAGAATGCCTGAACATTCATAATTAAATGTTATTTTACTTTTAAATCAGATATTAATGATATATATGATTCATGCTCTGCAAATTGCATATTCCAGGGGGAGGGACTTCTGTTAAAAGGCACAATAAAGTGAATATCTGGATAGAACAAGATCTGCTTAATAGATGGAACAAGAAACATAGACAGCCTGAGGAGCTTTTCAGGTGGAGATGAAAGTCACAAGTGTGTGTGTGAATTAAAAAGAACAGATCCATTTATCTCTGTCTTTTTACACCTGGGCTGAATGCTAAGAACCATCTGTCAAAACTGTATGTGAGGCAATAAAGAGCAGTTTGTTTATCCTTGAATAAATTAAGAGACTCAGACAGGATTCCAGCAGAATCACGGTGAGTTAAGTTAATTTTCTTGCAATCCACTCTGGCAGTTGTCCTTTCTGAAGAACCCCAAGAGGGCTTTTGATGGATTTTCTCAGTGGTGAAGGGGACAAATATCCAAGACATTTCACGATCGGCTCTTTCCTTGCAGTATTGTCTTCCTGGTTGTCAATGTTCTCCTTTCAGAGCAGGCAGATGTTATAGCTCTGAAGAGGGAGAATGCTAACTGGAGTTGCTAGAAACACAAGACTATACCATTAAGGGATGAATGATTCTGGGAAAGAAAGAAGAAATTTTCAGCTTTGGAGCATCTGAACATTATGGTGTCCATCATTGCTGACGGAAAGTATGTTTCCACATATGAAACCAAAGAACTTATTAATGGAAAGGTCCAAATGTGATCATATGGCTGGGAGTCCTTCAAGAGACTTTTGATCAAAGCCAAGTCAGGCTTCCAAACACAATAAATGAAACACCATTACTTATTATTAGAAACATCGGAACTGTAAACTACCTGTTAGCTGTGCTGTAAATGATGCACAAATTTGAACAAGTTATTTAAATTTCATCTTTCTCTGTTGTAGTGAGTAGGGAAAAAAATTATATATGGTATAGAATATATTCTATTGTCTATATGCTACGTACGTCTTCAGCCAGACTGACTCAAAATAGCAATAAGCTTTAAAAATAAATATTAAAGTTTACAAATAAGCAATTCCCGTGTGTCAAAATAAAACTTTCTAAACATGCAGAATAGTCCCAGGACCAATAGACCAGTGACATTTGATGTAAGAGAGATTTGGATGGGAAAAGGGATGGAAATCACCCAGAGAAGGAACTGGAGAGGAAGAAATGCCTAATAAAATGTTTGGTGTTCATCCTCATGGAAACATGACCTTGTAATTACAGTACTCTCAGAAGAACTCAAAAGAACCTAGTTCAGCTCCCTCTTCGTCCCCAGGCTTCTGGCACAGCCTTGGCTAATTAACCAAATCCCTTTGAACCGCAGAAAGGGCAGGCATAATTGTAACCCTCCTCACTGCCTAGTCATGTCTAGTTAGACTGTCTGTTTAAAATGTTTTTTCCTTGTAAGGTATGAATTGTTCCCACTTATGCTTTTGTGCATGGTACTTAGCACAGCTGGAGTAAAGGCTTTAAGTTTTAAAAGGGAAAAACAAGGTGGGGAAGGAATTTTTTGTTTCTCATTACTATTCAAGTGTCTTGCTGGAATTAATCCAGGAGCTTTTCTTCTAAGGGCAGATTTTGTGGCATGACACCAAATTCTCAGAATGGCAGACCTTGCCGTCTCAGCAATGCAAATGAAGAGCAGAGGATCTGCACATGAAATTTTAGGGTAAACATACTGCTGGACCCTCTATGGAGAAGTGAAAAGGACTCAGAGAATCTTGGCAGCCTTAAGCCATTATCTGATATGTGATTTTGAGTACTTTTAGCAATCCTCTTGTAGGGAGGCAAAGGATAAATTTTTGTCCGGCAGGTTATGGAAAGGATTTCAGTGTACAAAATTAACATAAACTGAGAAGCATGGATATTGATCACAGAGAGAAAATATAAGGTTCCCTGCCTCTTAATGCTCAGTGAATTTTCTCAATGTGAGCTGTAAGTGGCAGAAATCTGACCCTGCTAAAACTACCTTAAGTATTTTTTCAGACTGACTTAATTAGACTGACCCTGCCTGGGGTCCTCACACTATTGCACATATTAGTGTTTTCTGTTTGTGTGACCCACAGGCAAATCTCTTAGGGTGGTTTGAACTTGTCATTCTGCTTTTCTTGTTTACAAAACTTGTGCTTTTTGTAGCCTCTGGGTTCATGTAATGGCCTCTTTTCTCTCCTCTATTCACCAAAAAAAAAAAAAAGTGTAAAACTGTGTGTACATGCCTATTTATATGTCTTGACATTATTAACTCATGCAATGTGGAGAAACACCCTGTACTAGAGGGCTCTGTTGCCTACCATAAATCAATACAGATGATGGTATTGGTGGTCTATTAAAGGCACAGTGGTGCAATATGTGTTGTAACCTCAGAGAAGTAGCCAATTTGTTATTGATTGCTTTACTGATCATCTCATTTGCCTTATTACCACAAGACTCAACTCCTGGAATTCACTTTAATGTTCCAAATCCAATTTCACCCAAGAAATCTCAAAAAGACTGGAAAAGTCTTGATTAAAAAAAAAAAAAAAGAGAAAGAAAAAAGATACTTTTAAAAGATACTTAATATACTTCCCTGCAGGCAGTAAATAGAAGTAGTGCCAGATAGTGATCAGTCATATCACAAAGAATTCAGATGAACAATTTTAAAATAATCCATAAGATAAAATCGTTTTGCTGTTTGGCAAATGTTTGCAAGTGATAATTCTTTTCTTTCCATAGAATTTTAGATCTTCCTCAGAACAAGGAAGAAAAAAAAAAAAAGAAAAAAAAAAAGGCTTCATTCAGGTATTTCAAAGTAATACTTTGACAGAGATAATAGAAAATGTCATTACCCTTGAGAGAAACTACGATAGATGTGATGCTTTCCTGATGGTATAAACAGATATTACATTGTTCAGAAAATCCAGGTACATTTTAACAGATCAAAAAGTTAAACAAATCTATCATAAATATCTTCTGTGCTCAGAGGTAGGTCAGAAGTACAGAGGAAAACAAAGGAAGCCAATCCAATTTTCCAAGATTAACAGATCTCCACTAATGACAGAAAATGTGCTCAGATAATTTGCAAAAATGCATGGTCTTAATTTGAAAGAGCCTAAATTATTTTTTTTCTACAAATAATAATAATAATAAAAGGTAAAAGTTAAATAAAATTTTTTAGTAATATTTCACTCAGTAAATTTCATTTTCACTTCTCTGTTATTTTTTGTCTTGGCTAAAAGCAGACAGCTTAGTCAAGACATCCAAAAAATCTTTTGATTCTCTTATATTTATTTAAAACAATTAAAATTGCCTAACCCCTTGGTGTTTTTTTTGTGGCTGATCACTTATTATAAATACTCTATTCTGTTCACACACTGTTCTTCAAAGATATATGTGCAAATAAAAATGTGCTATGGTCATAAACAACTGACACTTTCTGGGTTAAGTATTGCCACCACAAGCAACAAAAAAGTGAAGTCTTGGATATTCTCTTTCTAGCAGAATAAACAAGTTCAGGCATGAAACTTTAAGTAGAGTCTAAGAGAGAAAGTTATTTTCCCTCTGTAACAGCATATATTAAATTCTGTTGATTTTATATGTTGAGTAGAATTTTTCCATTGTTCTGAATAAGATATTCCGTAACTTATGCATGCTAGTAACAATTCATGAGATGTGTTAGACAAAGAATAAACCAACACAGATAAGCTTTTTAAAATTAGAATAGAAATGAAGTAGCGAATGAAAGCCATCTAATTATTGATCTCCTTTCCTGCAGCAGCTTTTTTGTACATGCGAAATGTGCGTAGTTCAGATGGAGCAGTTGCTCTAGCAAAATTTTGCTTCTGAAATGCACTCTCCAGTTAAATACAGCTGGCAGTCAACAGGTTTAAAACAAACAAACAAACAAACAAAAAACTAAATTGAGACATTAATTTGAGACATGAATCAAAACCTTAATTGATAACACATTTTTATTTTTTTTCAGTTCCTGGTCCTTTTCCTTTCTTTTGATTAAGTTCTCAGAGTGTTAATATATGTACTTCTGAGAAGTATAAAGCCATTATTATAAGTCTCAGTACCGTGGAGACATTTCTCATTGAGCCCTAAAGAGAAATAAATTAATTTTCATATACTGTTCAATCATAGCAGAAGAAAAACTGAGCCCCTTAAACTCAGCCATATCAATGAGCTGAACATAGATAATGATTTCCTGTTACACAGAAATTGTTCAAATCTTTGATTCTCATAAAAATCCAGAGAGTGTGTCAGAAAACATCAAAGACCTAACATCTCAACATTACACACTCCCTGAATTAAGAAAAACAAAGTTCATCGTTAAGGAGATTTGAGTGAAATGAGCAACCCTAATCCAAAAACAAAACTAAATTTGGTATTCAAGTCTTAAATGGAACCATTCTAATTTAGTGAATACTTGTTGGAAAAAAAAAAAATATTAATGAATATCATGGACTTTTCTTTCACCTTGTTGATGAGTGGCTCAGGATATGTAAATTTCTTCATTATATCTCAAATTAGAAATTGTTCAGGAAGTAACAGTTTTGTAAGCACACATACATGCTCATAATTTTTTACAAGAAGATGAAAGTTCAGAGAAAATGATGTAACTCATCTTCCCTTATGCTCACAAATCTGAAATGATCATCTCTATAAAGTATGGGCTGAAAAAAAAAGCCCTCCTGCCCTCAGCCACTATGACTGAGATTTCCCGGGTACTCTAGCTCCAAAGAATGAAGAGCACAGAGAAAAATTCTCCAGGAAGAGCAAGGAAAAATGGGATACTAATTTAATTCCATTTTTGTTTATTTCAGACATTATTGTCAGCATGAGGAGGGGATGCAGGAGATTGTTTTAGGAGATCTGACTGTGTCAGTGGTCTCAGAAATATTAGCTTTATAACAGAGAAAAAAAAATATTTTGTAAATATATTTTTGAAGTGATTGAAATACCGCTCATTGTTATGTGAGGGCATCTGCAAAGAGGTGGAGATAGCACTGTATTTGCCATGAGGAAATGTGAAATCGTACCTGCATCTGGAAAACAACTATTCATTTCCTCTTGGGAACACAGTCAGTGCTGGCCCATCAGGTGAATGTCACTGATAATGCTACACAGTTTTGGAGAAGTCTTATTTTCCTTATGTCCCTTGAGTTCAACATCAGAATCAGGAAATTGAATTTTATCTGGGAGTGGAGATAGTTTTTAGTCTCGAGAAGAGGATTTAGTCTGGAGAAAAGGAGGCTCGGGGGAGTCCTTATTGCTCTCTACAGCTACCTGAAAGGAAGGTGTGGTCAGCTGGGGGTCAGCCTCTTCTCACAGATAACTAGCAATAGGACAAGAGGGAACGGCCTCAAGTTGCACCAGGGGAGGTTCAAGTTGGAAATTAGGAAATATACTCAGAAAGTGCAGTTAGGCATTGGAACAGGTTGCCCAGGGTGGGGGTGGAGTCACTGTCCCTGGGGATGTTTAAGGAAAGGTTGGACCTGGTGCCTAGGGTTAGTGGGTGATATTGGTAGTAGGGTAATGGTTGGACCACATGATCTTGGAGGTCTTTTCCAACCTTAATGATTGTATGATTCTATAATGAAGCACACTGAATCCAGGGCTGAGGGACATTTGACGTGCTTACAAAAACCACTTACAGACTGCTAGACAGCTCATTTCAGTGGTCCCTCTGACTACCTGACATCTGTCACTTGCAAGAGCAGCAACTCTCCTGACATTGCTTTAGGGCAGAAAGTTTAGTCCTGACAACAAGAAGGGCCACACCCAGAAAATTTCCAGGGACACATTTGATTTCCACAATGGCATTCAGTAGAGAACTGACCCAGCAGTGCAAGCAGATATCTATGATCAGTAGGTGTCCCCAAGAGGGTTTGCTCAGTGAATGCCACCTAGCTGCAGAGTCACAGGCAAGGAGTATGAAGTGGAGCTTTCGGTAGACCAGTGGCAATGAGTGAAGTATGGAACAGCTCCTGGGGACATGGAGTGGAGGCAGAGAAACATTTTTTAACTGCCAGTTGTACTAAACTGGAGAAAGAGTCCTCTAGCACCACTGTAGCTTGGCCACAGGCTCTCACCACCCTCTTCTCAATGTTTACTCCCTGTCCATGTACACAGCAGTGTCCTGACATAAATAGTCCTACACCTCAGAAAAGAGATTACTCATTCCTAAATATTTCAGCTTTAAATTTAATATTTCAGTGTTAATCATCCATTTGAGTTTATACAGGAATATCAGAAAGCTGTGAGACTTCTAAGGAAGAATTTGCAACTCAAATTTAGATAACAGTAGAACCTGTCTTTATATAGAACATGGAAAAAGTACCTTAATTGTAGGGATTCAGTTGTCTTCATGCATCTCTACACTTAACTCATTTCCCCGTGTCCTTTGAAAATCAGTGCTACTTTCACTGCATGGCTCTCCAGATTAAGAGCTCCAACTAAGTCCTTATCCACTTTCTAGCAACAGTGAGGAAGCTTTTCTTCAAGAATACAGTGCAGCAAAGTATCCCCAGGAACATGGCCATATTTGCAGTTTGCTTCATAAAAGACATCTAATGAATACAGTGAAGAAAGGAAATTTTAAATTATCATCCGCAGTCACTTGCGGGTATGTGGAATGATTCTGGTGTTGCAGATATATCTCTTTTGGAAATATTACCCATGGTTAGTTTTTCTGTCTTTTGTTTCCACTGCTAACATTAAAGATTAAAGATTTCACTTATTTTTCGCTTCCTATGCTTCCTAAACATT
The DNA here is from genome assembly GCF_040182565.1 of Anser cygnoides. Taxonomy (NCBI): domain Eukaryota; kingdom Metazoa; phylum Chordata; class Aves; order Anseriformes; family Anatidae; genus Anser; species Anser cygnoides. The sequence continues at coordinate 68,272,408 of NC_089875.1, forward strand.
GTTCTTTCTTTCTCTCTCTCTTTTTTTTTTTTTTCATCTCTTCCTCCTCCTGATTTCTTTGGCACAGTGCTCAAGTGGATGCTTGTCTTCTCCTGTATCTTCCTGCATATTTTTTGGACTCCTTGGAGTCAGCCAGCATTACCATCTCAGGTCTCATAAGGTCATTCATTCTCACCCCCTTCAAAGTCTCCACAAATTAAACAGCCAGCTTTCTATGAACTAACACTTTTAAATTGCTTCTATTCACACTTTCCAGCATATTCTGCTTTGATAAAGAAGATTTCAGGACAGATCTCAATGGTTTGCCTGCCTGAACAGGTTATCTTTTTTTTTTTTTTTTTTTCCTATAACTCCTCTCACAGCAAGGTACCACCAGCAAAATACATCATCCCACAGGGAACTTCCTTCAAAACAAGTCAGTTGACTTTCACCTGGGCTTACTGAAAGACACATACTGAGGTAGAAATCACAAAAGATGTTTTCTGAGAGAGAAAGAAAATAAGGTTTGGGTTCATATGCACATCGTTAGCATGCATATATAATACCCCAAACTACTGCAGTAGTCCCTGTTTTTTATGCAATCAGAACATGCAGAAAATAGATTATTTTGTTTTGCTTTCAAAACAAACTGAAGACAAGCAGAAAAATGTTCATAGTACTCAAATAAACAAACACATTTTTGTGCTTGTCATATGGACAGATAGAAGAAGGTACAAAAGCAAGAACATGGGCAAAAGATAAACATAATTATAGTTACCCCTGAAGTATGTTAACCATCTCTTCAAAAAGAACTTTTAATTTTTTTGTTTTCAAGTGACAGAGGCAATGTGAAGTGAAGCCCAAGTAAAAGCTGGTCTTCCTAAGGCTGAACTAAAAATAAAAAAATAACTATCAAGAATATTTAGATATTCAAGATATATCAAGAAAATTTAGGCCTGTCAGTTTGACCTCAGTGCCGGGGAAGCTCATGGAGCAGATTATCTTGAGGGTCATCACGCGGCACTTGCAGGGCAAGCAGGCGATCAGGCCCAGTCAGCATGGGTTTATGAAAGGCAGGTCCTGCTTGACGAACCTGATCTCCTTCTATGACCAAGTGACGCGCTTGGTGGATGAGGGAAAGGCTGTGGACGTGGTCTACCTTGACCTCAGTAAGGCTTTTGACACCGTTCCCCACAACATTCTCCTCAAGAAACTGGCTGCTCGTGGCTTGGACTGGCGTACGCTTCGCTGGGTTAGAAACTGGCTGGATGGCCGGGCCCAGAGAGTTGTGGTGAATGGAGTCAAATCTGGTTGGAGGCCGGTCACTAGTGGAGTCCCCCAGGGCTCGGTACTGGGGCCGGTCCTCTTTAATATCTTTATCGATGATCTGGATGAGGGCGTCCAGTGCACCCTCAGTAAGTTTGCAGATGACACCAAGCTAAGTGCGTGTGTCGATCTGCTCGAGGGCAGGAAGGCTCTGCAGGAGGATCTGGATAGGCTGGAGCGATGGGCTGAGGTCAACTGCATGAAGTTCAACAAGGCCAAGTGCCGGGTCCTGCACCTGGGCTGCAACAACCCCAAGCAGAGCTACAGGCTGGGAGATGAGTGGCTGGAAAGCTGCCTGGCCGAGAAGGACCTGGGAGTATTGGTGGATAGTCGGCTGAATATGAGCCAGCAGTGTGCTCAGGTGGCCAAGAAGGCCAACGGCATCCTGGCCTGTATAAGAAGCAGTGTGGCCAGCAGGTCGAGGGAAGTGATTGTGCCCCTGTACTCGGCTCTGGTGAGGCCGCACCTCGAGTACTGTGTTCAGTTTTGGGCCCCTCGCTACAGAAAGGACATGGACGTGCTCGAGCGAGTCCAGAGAAGGGCGACCAAGCTGGTGAGGGGTCTGGAGAACAAGTCTTACGAGGAGCGGCTGAGGGAGCTGGGCTTGTTCAGCCTGGAGAAGAGGAGGCTCAGGGGCGACCTCATCGCTCTCTACAGTTACCTGAAAGGAGGCTGTAGAGAGGTGGGGGTTGGTCTATTCTCCCACGTGCCTAGTGACAGGACGAGGGGGAATGGGCTAAAGTTGCGACAGGGGAGTTTTAGGTTGGATGTTAGGAAGTACTTCTTTACCGAAAGGGTTATTAAGCATTGGAACGGGCTGCCCAGGGAGGTGGTGGAGTCACCATCCCTGGAGGTCTTTAAAAGACGTTTAGATGTAGAGCTTAGGGATATGGTTTAGTGGAGTACTTAGTGTTAGGTCGGAGGTTGGACTCGATGATCTTGAGGTCTCTTCCAACCTAGAGAAATCTGTGAATCTGTGAATATGTTTTTACTATCTCAGTAGTAATTTTTAATGATTAAACATGGAAAGAATGCAGAATATAAATATGCTATACAATTAATGCACACATACTGTGCGGGGTACTACACCACAAACAGACTGGGTTCAGACTTTGTAAACTAAGCATCTATAAAGCACTGAACATACATCTTTGAGAACTGTACTGCAACAGTATCTTGTTCGAATTCCTACACCCTTGCTCTGGCTGGACCTCTTGCTACCGAAGAAATGATGTTGAAACAGCATAAAAGTGTTTTAAAAGAGGCAAGATTAAGTCTGCAATAGACACTGCTTCAGATATTCCAGATGTTGTTATAGCTGCTGTAATTGAATGTTTCTAACAGAAAAAGGGCTGCCACAAGACACACCACCACTGGAAGAACGTAAAGTAGTTCAAAATCACCTTACACCACTGTATCTTGGGCTACAGGCTCTCAGATGCACAGCACAGACTACCAGCTCCTATTTCACTAAGGTGCATCATTGCCTCCTGCAGAGGTTTTGTTTCTAGGCTTATATGAAACAAAAATGTTATGATGTGTATGGAAACAAAATTCAGTAAGAAAAACATTAAATTCATCTAGAGTTTTGGCCAGAAACTGTGAGTGCCCTTTAGTTTAATTGGAAGAGCTTTACTGTTCTCTACCCTTGGTCACTGATGGTAGGAGAATTGTTCATAGAACATAATTATGATATGGAGGAAGATTTTTCAAAGGATCCAAAACATATTTCATTCTTGAATTCCCCTAAAATAAAGATTAGATAAATAGAGTACTTGACCTTCCTATATATCACCCTTAACCAAATCTCAAGCCACAACCAAAACCAGACAAAAAGAATGAACATCAGCACATTCTGCTTTTGAGCCCATGGCATGGGCTCATAAACACTTTATCAGAATTTGAATTTGGGGCCAAAATTTAAGTATGCAATATACTATTTCAGGGACATTAAAAAAAAAAAAAAAAAGTAATAATACAAATAAGCCACCAGCCATATGTTAGTAAGTGGTGCTTGGCTTTCCAGTGAAAGAAAAGTTAGTTGTCGGAACTGAAAAATCACATCTAGGCAATGGTTGTCCCAATGGGTGTCCCAAGCCAGGGCAATTTGGCAAAGTTGATCACTTCAGGAAAGAAAATCAGGCCAAGAGGCCTTTAGCTTAATACATTGCCAATTTAATAAAATGCTCTTTGATTCTTGGATGTTAAAGCTCATGTTCACTGAGCAATAAGTAAACTGGGAACAGGCCTGACCCAAGACATGTGAAACCACCTGTAGTAATGAACAGTAGTGGTATCTGATAATCACCAAATGATCCACTGCCAGTGTGAGTACTGTCCTCATTCCAGAATAGAGTGACCTACCTCTTAAAAATAAAAAATCCTCTATTAAATATTGAGATATAAGAAAACAGCTTATTTATAAGGCTTTGAACAAAATAATAGTTGATGATTTCCAGAGGCTGACCTTTGGAGTCACAGCTAATAATTACTGTTCTCAGGACTGCAAAGTTCCTTGGTCATAGTAGAAATTAATATTCACACACTGCCAACCTATCTAATAAAAATATAGAAGAAAAGGAAGTCTTCTGTGAAGTGATTTTATTTGGGGTATTTAAAAGGAACAGTACAAAATGTCACCACTGCTAACACCAGAAGATGCCAGGATTCATCTTTCATAGCTCAAAACATCAAGAAATTAGGTCTCTGAATCTGAATTAATCACCTTCAAGTCCCTTTATAATCAGTAGAGGGAAAAAAGAAAAAAAAAAAAGAAGAAAAAAAGAAAGAAAAAAGAAAAAAAGAAAAAACAAGCACTGCCCAATCAAATTCATTCGAGTTTAGAGATCTCTTAAGCATTTACATCCTGCAGCTACAAAAAAGTAAACTTTGGACTGTTGCACTATAATTAATATGTCAGTGCCCAGGCAATAATCTCAATTTTCATCATAATCTGCTGTAATTTCATTTTCTTTTAAATAAATGTTTACTTGACATTTATGGATTTAAAAGGTCATGGCAAGACAAGTGCCTGGGAAAGCTTGTTTCCAAGACCTGTTAGAGAATCCCTCCCCACTCTCTTACAATACTTATTGTGAAATTAATATAGTACAAGCAAGAATAATTCAAAAACTTAAGATAATACCACAGTGGACAACAGACAACTCTGAAAAAATCAGAAGAGAGAAGTTGGAAATATACTTGATCAGGCAATACAACTTTTATTATTTTAAAATTAAACTGACAGTTAAAGAAAAGAACAAATAAAATAACTGTCCTCAAAATAAGCTAGTTAGCCTTCCTGCCTCAGTTTCTTTAGGCATAAAAACTTGGGATAATACACTGCATTTTATTAAATACCGGTAAAAGTATGCATGTGCCTTACATGATCAGTATAAAAAGTATTATAAATTCTATAACAGAACATTTTCTCACCAACAGTGAAATAAAAATATATTTCTGCTGTCAAGTGATTTATGAATAGCTCTGACCTTAGGTTAGGCAAGAATAGATTATAAACTCCCACCTTCCTATATTCCAGCAGCAGACACAAACACTGTTTACTTTCCCCATAATTTAAAAATAAAAAAATAAAAAATACTAAAAGACTTGAAAGCTCCTATGGCTTTTTCAGTCTATAAACTGCATACTGTAGTCAGTGTATCATTTCAATAATACCCCCATATAAGGTTATTTATACACAGTGTAACATTTCTATACCTAAGGAAGCTGGAAGCCAGAAAGTTTACCGAAATCTTCTACACTGATGTGCTTTAGAACTGAATGAATAATTATTAAATCTTTTCTATTATGGTCTATTTTTCAGATTTTCAGAAGATATTTAATCCCCTTAGTATTTCCCTTATTGCTACCCCCGACTGTATATTATGCACTGCAAAATTAAAACACTTCATCCCACTCCCACGTCGATTTTTTCATTTCTGCTACTGTTATTTTTTGAGGTAGAAAAGTACATGTGAAAGACTACCTGAGTCTTGTCACCAGCATTTATCATGCTTCATTCCTCTTCCATACAAATACATACACACACATATGCTTGAGGGCTTTACTCCTGACATCTAATACACAGAAACATATTGACTCATAACTTGAAAAATCAGCCTTGCTTAAGTCCATTTGCAGAGAGAACAGGACCTGAGACTATCCACGTATTGACTGCATTTCTTCTACAGAAAAAAATATTTGCATATTTATGAGATGAGTTTACTCAATGTGGCTGTGTAAGGCTTCCCATATTGGTCAAAATCAGGACCCAATACCATGAAAATCAACGTGGTAGACTGAGAATGATTTTTTTAATTCATGTCTATCATTATACAATGTAAACTAAGCCTTTTAAAAGCATTCTCTTCTAACAAGTCACTTATTTGACTTAAGCATATATACAACTGGTAATCATGGTCTATAATTATGGAACTTGATTTATCCCCCAAAGCCTCCATTTAAAATTTTGAGATCAATGTAGAAAACAGAGAAAAAATAATGTTGAAGGAGATGAGGTGACAGAGGAGAAATTGATATTTTCCCTTTATAAAATTTCAGCTTATGGATAAGTATCTCACCTTCCCACTTTCTTTGCTTATGTTCACAAAGCAAAACCTTCTGCATGTTGCATTTTCAGCCAAGTAATTTTTTTTCTCTACTGAGCAGCACAGGGTGTTTCCCATATTAATTATACCCTTAAAATTCATTCTCTTTGTTTGCAGAGCTTCCCGTCCAAACTCTTGGACTTGCATGAAAAGTCGTTTTTATTGCTTCATGTTGCAGCAGACTCTGTCACATTTGTGGATGAAGACATACCAGAGTGAGGAAACTACCTCTGTTTCTGTTTCCCTGTATGCTGCCCCTGAGAGAAGTGGAACAATAATTAACAACCTGCAGGCATCTGAAAAGCCTTCTGCTTCACTCCTTGCTTATTTCAGCTTCTCAGGAAAGCAATTGGAAGAGGCTGGTCCCAAACCAGCCATTTTCCCCTTTCATTTTCTGCTGCGCGTATGTGCCAGCTAACACCACATCTATTTTGTACTTCAAATCCAGTGCACACACAGTCACTTCTGGTGTTTACTGTCTCCCACACACCCCTGGGGAGCATGCAAGGAAGAACACAAAATCACCAAAACTTAATGGTGTCTGTTTTACTTATTTTGCTTACTGTAAATCGATCCAGGGATTTAACACACACACACACACACACATACACGCAAACAAAAAAAAAAAAAAAAAACACTTCAGGACTTTTACAAAAAATCATCCAAGAATTTCTGGGGTTTCTTCACTTCTGTGTGCAGAAGCAGCATGTAGAGAATCATCATCCCTGTAATTCAAATGAATGTTGGCATTCACTCTTCTTCCTAAAGGATGTTATTTCCAGGGTCCATGTAGGTCCATTTCCAGGGACAGTAGGCAGGTCTTTGCCTTTCACTGGGTTCCAGTGCAGGGATGGATCGTGAGACTCCCTCTCTGGAAATCAAAAGCTATCGAGTTATGTTTCAGGGTTATTTGAAAGTTGAATACTTTCCTGACGAATTGTTTCTGCAGTGATTGCCAATTTTCTGCTTGAGAGGTTTATGATCAAATAGTTTCTGGCAGGAGCTTTTTGTTGGGTTCATTCAACTGCTGGTTTTCCGAGGACATTTGTTAGTGAATGTTCAAATTTTTTCTGCCGTTTCTGTTAACATTTACAGAACAAATTTCAGCACCTGCTAGAAGATGTGAGGCACTGATAATACATAGATGGAGAGGATATGGGATCAGCTGTGGCAGGAAATAATAAATGGAGTACTTTGACTATGCAGCAGTAGATAAAGGTATGAATCCAGTGGTAGATGTTAATAATTTAACATTAAAAATAAAAGTCTTGATATTTATTTTACACTAACTTCAAAAGGGCTCCTCAGGCTGATAGGAGACATCTGTCCCCAATATGATCCCAGAGCAAGTCCATTTCCAGCATAGTTTTCAAGAAGTATATGTTGAGGTCATTTTTGGACATCTGAGCATACCTGTTATAAAAACAAATCTAAACTATGATATTTATGCCGAAATGCACTTGCAAAATCAACTAAATCAATTAAAAATGCACATAGTTAACACACATAAAAAGCTTGCATATGCTGGGAGAGTCAAGATGAACACATTGAATAATCTGATGCTTGCATGGGGCAATATGATAATATTAATAACTATTTTATTCCTCTACTATATGCAGCAGAAGGCTGAGTAAATGAGACTCACTTAAGTTAATACTCGACATAAAAATAAACCATTAAGAGGCCATTCCTATATCATTTGCATTTACAAGGAAAGCTGTTTTAAAATATATGTACTTAGAAAATTGATACTCACCATGGAGACTTGAGATAAGCTGAAAAAAAAAAAAAAAAGTAGTTAGCATTATTCTCTCGAGATAATCCCAGCTGATGAAGAAGTGGGACACCCATTACAGTGGTAAGCAAGCAACTTTATTCATAGCGGATTCTTCTTTTTGTCATTTTTTAAAATTGGTTTTGGTGTTCTTCCTAATTGAATGTAATGCTTGTGAGAGTTGGGCTGATAGCAATTGAAAATTAAGTCCAATATGTTCCTTCCTAAAATCAGCACAGCACAGCAAAGACAGAAACTGTGCAGCCTTGCCCAGCTAAATATGCCCTCTGTGTTCCTCTGTTGGGACCTGGGGGAGAAACCATTAGCTTTCCTATTTTCTGTGATGAAGGTATCTTGATCCAGCAACTGCATTAAAACCATGTATTTACCAGGTAAATATAGTTGTCATTCACTTTCAAAATCAATTACATCTAACCTAGAGATCTATCTCTGAATCATTTATTATTATTATAATTATCAACATTATGTCTATTATTGTTATTATCACTCTCCTCAGAGCCAACAGACTACTTTGTGATGGGCTACATACTGTGTGTATATATTTAGAGAAAAAACACATGGGCCACATTTAAAGACAGGTCCCACACTGAGGTGGGCTGAGACCACAGCTCTAGCATTCTCTGCCAAGGAAACCCATCACACAGGTGAAAGTCCTTTCTCAAGTGGTTATGATTTCCATTCGTGAATGAGATAGGTGACAGATTAAGCAAGACCATTTTAACAAAGACTCAAGACACAAGCCAATAAAGTTAATTGCCAGCACTCATTTTAAAATAAGGACTATCATGCAGCATTTTTGGAGCACCATAAATAGCTATATCTATTTTGTTAGGATCTTTCCCTCTTTCTGTTTTTCTTTCTGTTGATGTGCAGCCCTAATTTATATTGCATACTGTGCTCCTTCTAGGATGGCAACACCTGACAAGTGGGGAGAGTTGGGTAGATTCAAATGACACTGCCTACATCCCCGCACCTCCTCTGTTCTCTTTTGCCTGGTAAGAGTATCCCTACTGACAGCCTCTGTGGGGAGTCTCCTCAGACAGAAAAAAAATCACTCTTTGAACTGTTTTCTCACCTGTGCCTTAGTTAATTCTTTTCTTCTTTCCTTCTTCAATGCACACTTTCATCCTCCCCATGCCAACATTGCCATATAAAGCAGAAACAACTCATTTTATTCACCACCATTCACTCCTTCTTCCTCTTGTTCTGTAGTTTCTCTGCCCACACTATGGAGAGATATATTTTAATTTTCTTGTAGCCATCACTTACTCAGAAGGTTTAGTTTCTGCATCTTGTAGGAATCTGTAGTTATTAGTTACTATACAGTTTCCACATCATGGTGTCTCTTGATTTGTTCAGAAATAATGATGATAATTACCACTACAACCCTGAAGTGAGAGATCCTCTACCTTACTGCAGTTTACATCTTTCCAATATATGTTATGTATTGTTTCTAAGTCTCCATTCACAAGTTTTGTCTAAGCCAAACTGGAAACAAAGATAAAGCAAATTAATGAATTGGCATAAATATAACACTTGCACTTGCTGTGTATCTTTTTAAAGCTGCTGGGTTTTTTTTTGTTTTTTTTTTTTTTTTTCGTTTTTTTTTTTAATGAACCAGAGGGAAGATAACTTGTAAATGCTAAAAGATAATTGGTGACAGGGCAAAGAAGACAGGAGGACACTGAGCTTTTACAGCAGGGGAGCAAACATTCCCTTCCGAATAAAGGCTGAGGCAGTATTTCAGATAATTCCACTCAACAGTGAAAAATCTGTTCAAAATAAGCCAAACAAGAAGGCACTGGGTCTCAGATGAATATATTTATTACATTCTGTAACCTTCTCAACAAAGCTATCAAGGCTAATAGTAGCATTAATAGGAGAATGCAAATCAAAAGCAATCCCTGGAGTAATTTATATCTAGTCAGCATGAGGGAATGCAAGCTGGTCTCTGAAAATTAACACTTTATCAGACAGGAATAATGATGAGAGAAACTCAGGATTACCATTTGGTAGTTAAAACATATATACCAAGACACTCTACTTTTTTTTTTTTCTTTCATTTCTTTTTTTTTTTTTCTTTTTTACTGATTTCCTGTTACAGTCCTACAGCTTTAATAAATGATCAAGTCAAAGGTCTGTCCATGCTAATTGGGATATAGGCACTTCCAGGTCTGCCTGCTGCAAAGAGTCACTAATTCTAAATTACTGCTTTTGAACTTGATGTTGGGAGTCATGGTTACAGCACCACATATGGATTCCAAAGTTTCAGAGGAGAGCACCTATGAAATCTCCTATAATGCACATACCAGTGTGTGTGTGTCGGGGGGGGGGAGAGGGGTGGGGAATAGTACACTGTACTGCATATATGCTAATTTTTTCATAGTTAGATAGACATTATGCCACTACTCATGGGAACAAGAAAAAGAAGCTTCTTAATGGCAGGGGTCTTCTAATAAAACAAAACAGATATGTGTTCTGTTCTGGGAACACAGAGGTGAGTGTCTTAAAATTCATTGTTGCCAAATAATGATAGTTTCTTTTTGAATTAGAAGAATTTATTAAAAGTATTATGTGAAATGCTACTATTCTGGCCATGATTTGAAAAAAGCATTTTGGTTTACATTATAATGAAGTATTCACACTTAAGGACTGGGACAAGGTCTGTAGCACACTGCAAAACTGAGCCAATAATCTGACATAACAATAAACATTCCTGTGTCACGACATGTTGCAACTTATATTTTATGAGACTGCCAATCCTTTTTACTTCTGTATTTCCCCTTTTCTGTAAGTTAAAACCCTCCTTCCTTCCCTTTAGAGAGCTGAACTAAGTAACATTTTCTATACAAGCCTGATTATTGGTATTATTAGTATCACCACTGAAAATACATACTTTCAAGATGGCAATGTGGTAAATCATTCTGAAGAGATGCCACAGGTGCATTTATATTCCATGTATACACAAAATACAGAATTTTTTCTCCACACAGAAATTTTGGCCTATGTCTTTCTATCATAGAATCATTAGGGTTGGAAAAGGCCTCCAAGATCATCTGGTCCAACCATCCCCCTACCACCAATATCGCTAATCCTATCGCTAGTTACTTGTGAGAAGAGGCCAATCCCCAGCTGACCACAACTTCCTTTCAGGTAGTTGTAGAGAGCAATAAGGTCTCCCCTGAGCCTCCTCTTCTCCAGACTAAACCACCTCAGTTCCCTCAGCTGCTCCTCATAGGACCTGTGTTCCGTGCCCTTCACTATCCTACCACTTATTACCACATCCTACCACTATGCTACCACACTGGGCAAGGAACACAATTTTGTCTTCTGCAAAGGTGAAACAACACCTTCATTACCTTCCATGAGGAGATAAGGAAGATAGGGAGATAAGGAACCTCAGCCTTTCTATGATTCCATGAAATTCATATCCACCTTAAAATGCCCCATATTATCTTATGCTATTCATTTCAGTACATACAGTCTGGGCATATTTAAAGCAGATCTTGAAGCAACGTCCTTACACTACCATGTAATATTGTCCAAGCAATATGTTTCTCTGTCCTTACTGGGTCCTGACATTTTTAATTGGATTTTGGGTGTCCAAAATCTACATTTCAAGTAGGAAGGATTTGTAGAAATATCAGAAATATTCAGGAATACAGAAAAGAATTATATTGACAATTCTTCCACTGAATTTGAGGGGAATCAGTGAGTTCTGAGATACGGAGAACAGTTTTCCAGACGATAAAAAATAAAGCTCTTTAAGAACAGGAGTATTTACAATTAGAATGATCATTTACATTAGTAAGGATGGTAATGATTTTATAATAGGTATAGGCCTCTAGAAATCATACACTATTGTGTTAGACATGTTGTAAACTAGAATTAATGTTCAAGTCAGATATGAGTATATCTACACTGCAAATAAAAGAGACCATGGAATGAGGCTGAGCAGAACATACCTGAATTTTTGAAGTACATCATCAGTTACAAGCATACCTCTACAGAATGAAGGAGAGGCATTGATATTCAGTCAGTGCTTTTGACCCCAAAACCGTCCAGCCAAATAAGATGATAGTGAGGAACTGACAAGAAGCTGACCTTATAACAGAGAGTGTTTTACTCATATTGAATCTCATTTAGTGACATGACAAGCTGGATTGAGGCAATTTCAAAAAGCACAGCATGCAGGAGGGAAAGCAAAGGAAGGGGTGGATGAGTGTGGTGGATGTGGTGAAGCTCCTTACTGGGCAGAGAACGCTTATGCTGGGTAGCACTTATAAGCTTATAAACATGACTGGCAGTGTAAGAGTCAAAAGAAAGCAACAGAAAAGAAGGCCCTCTTCTAAGGAAAGGTAAGCACCAGGACACAAGAAACAATAACAGAACCCAGTGTGATACAGACCTAGAGGGTGTTACACATGGTGCACATGGCAAATAAGCTCTGGAAGCAGTTAGCCTTAACTGGTGTGGAGATATAGCACTTAACCTCATTGCCATTGACTGTTTCTATTTTGGCATAGAGGGACAGATTGCCAGGACAGAGAGACAGGGAGATGAAGGAAGAAGACAGATAAGGGGAAGAGGAATAGGGGAAAAAAATTAGAAAAGAAAGAAAGAAAGAAAGAAAGAAAGAAAGAAAGAAAGAAAGAAAGAAAGAAAGAAAGAAAGAAAGAAAGAAAGAAAGAAAGAAAGAAAGAAAGAAAGAAAGAAAGAAAGAAAGAAAGAAAGAAAGAAAGAAAGAAAGAAAGAAAAGAAGGGAAAGGGAAAGGGAAAGGGAAAGGGAAAGGGAAAGGGAAAGGGAAAGGGAAAGGGAAAGGGAAAGGGAAAGGGAAAGGGAAAGGGAAAGGGAAAGGGAAAGGGAAAGGGAAAGGGAAAGGGAAAGGGAAAGAAAAAGGAAGAGAAAAAGAAAAAGAAAAAGGAAGAGAAAAAGAAAAAGGAAGAGAAAAAGAAAAAGAAAAAGAAAAAGAAAAAGAAAAAGAAAAAGAAAAAGAAAAAGAAAAAGAAAAAGAAAAAGAAAAAGAAAAAGAAAAAGAAAAAGAAAAAGAAAAAGAAAAAGAAAAAGAAAAAGAAAAAGAAAAAGAAAAAGAAAAAGAAAAAGAAAAAGAAAAAGAAAAAGAAAAAGAAAAAGAAAAAGAAAAAGAAAAAGAAAAAGAAAAAGAAAAAGAAAAAGAAAAAGAAAAAGAAAAAGAAAAAAGAAAAAGAAAAAAAAAGAAAAAGAAAAAAAAAGAAAAAGAAAAAATGTGGATGCAAAACACAACAAGGACTAATTTCCCCAGTGATGCTCATATGTTTAGAAAGGTGCTAAGTCTTCACACACTTTCCAGTTTCCAGATGAGCAGACAGTGATAACAGGTTGGTTCTCTTTCCTCTATGTCTGTCAAACACAGTCTTCTCTAACCTCTGAAACTGTAATTATGGCCAAAGCTGAAGGTTACTTGGTCTTTTAAGATGTTATCCCCTGTAGGCCAGCTTCCCTGATGTTGCAATTCAGTACAGACCAGGTTCAAAAGACTTCAAACCACGAGGAAAGACAATAGAGAGAAAATGGAAAAATAATGAAGCATTTATAGTGTCAAGCTGAAAGAGCAGGAATGAGCAAAAAGCATGGATATGCTTTTGAAAGACTGCAATACAAATACACAAGTCCAAGTACAACACTGCCTTGCCAACAGACCTACTCAGCAAAGTGTGCTGTAAAGACCTGTGAAGGTATGAATCCTGTTTGTGACTGTGTATGATTCAGTGAGTAGAAGAATTTTTAAGATGCTCCTGTCAGGCAGAAAAAACAAGGCTTAGCAAGAAAAACACCTAAAGAAAAGCATACAGTGCTGGTAAATAAGATTACTGAATGCCTTAAGGTTAAGTTTGTATCTAGCTTAGTTTTTCATCAGTCATCTGATGCACCAAAAAGTCTGGTGTTTGCATTTCATTTTCAAAATTTTGACTTTGTTGCATTTAAACCAGCTCTAACTTGTGCAAACATTTACTTAATACCTACCATAAATTGTGAAACAAGGAGTACTTGCGAGGTAGTTAAAACAGAGCTCCTTCTCTCTAGGGATGCCATTACTTCTGCAAACATGGATTCAGCCTCTCACAGTATGTGGAAAATATGCCAGAGAAATATAGTTAAATGCTAGATTTACCCTCTGGTGACTTTCTCCTGCATATTGTAGGAATAATAGCAGCCACCAAGGAAAATAGAAGAGGTACTAAAATATTTATGTCACTTATAGAGCAGGAACGAAACCTGGCAGCAATTTTATTGCATTATTCTGTTAAACAAGAGACAAACAGAAGTGCTTCATCATTTTTGGCTGCACATGCTGTATTAGCCAGATGGTATCAGATGTGCAGCACCACTGTAGTCCTCATATTGCAATACCACTCTAGTCTAATATTTGTCTGCATTCCATTCACACCTTTATTTGCTTATGGCATAACTTGCTCAAAATGTTCAGTTTGATGTAAATTTTCCAGATTTCACTTTCTCTACATTTAAGAATAGACAAAAGCAGATCAGTCATTTGGAAAGAAGGGAATGACAAATTTCCAATGTTGTGAAAAACTATGTTAAAAATATTGAATACTTATGAATGTTTGATCAGATTTTAAAACAAAACTGAAAAACTAAAAGTTAGACCTTTAAGTGCACTTGCAATGTTTTAAAACATCATTTATATGCATGTTGCTTACCTCCCCAACCCTTGTGTCTAGTTGTGGGACTGGGACTTTCTTTTCTGTATATATCTTTTTTTTTTTTTTGCCATAGTGTCTAACTGTTGCATAAGGGGATTGAAATATTGTGTGGTCCTCTAGCACTCAAATAAACAAACAAACAAAGACATAACGTTAGGCATATTCAAGTTGGGAAACATCATCACCTAGAATAGAACAAATTACTTTAGTTATGGATATTTGGTCTCTAATTACAGTACAGTTTTTTTATATCTAAAGCACAGTGCTTCTGCCAGACCTCACCAAAGCAGCTGAGTGGGTTTAGACGGCTGCAAAAAGCCTCAATGAAATCACTATAGCAGGGCTAATAACAGAAAAATCTCACGTCTCTGTAATTGAGGATATGCCTTGTCATCTCAATCAGTAGCTATACAGCACTGATGTCATCTTAGAGACGCTGGATCAGTGTAGTAGGTAAAATGTTTGGGGTTTGGATGTTATTGTGAGGAATACAGAAAACTGGGAATTGATACGGTTTTTTTGGTTGGTTGGTTGGTTTGTTGGTTGTTGGTTTTTTTCAACAAAGTTTCATTGTGAAGATTTTGGTGTTTGAAACATTGATACTTGAAGAAATTTTCAGTTTTTTAAATTAAAAACTAATTTTTTAGGAGAAAAAAGGTTTTGTGACTTTTTTTCATATTTATATTTATAATCAATGACTAGGGAGAGAAAATATTTCTTGTGTAAAAAAAAATGAAATAAAATGTCTCTATGAAAAAAAAATCATTTTATCAAAAGGAAAGATTTAGTTAGATTTAGTTAGATATTTTTACCAGCTCTACAAAGCACCTGTGTAGATCCAAGTTGATCTTAGTGTCAGTGTATAACTTTTAAATGGGTAGAAATTCCTACCTATAATACTGTGGTCCGTGCACTATTTTGTGTAGGCCAGATATACAGAAGTTCTGAAATGTGAAAACTTCTTAGCTGGCTTCCCTGTGTTAAGCCACACTGACGTGTGGGAAATACTCTATTAGCTGTGCAAAAGTACTGGCAAAAGTTAGCGAGTTAAATTAGTCCCCAAATTAAACTTATCTCCCCTTGTTATACTTGAGAAAGTTGTTCCCAGGAGTTAGAAATAAAACAGTAGGGTGCACCACGCTGTAATACACCACACAGTAATTTTACACAGGTGAGGTCTAAGTAAAAATAAGTATAGTAAGAAATTGGTTCTTTTAAAACTAGTTCATAAATGGAAACAGTTTAATTACCACCCATCATTCAATAATCCTGAGGACTACAAAAAATAAATAGAAGTGAAGAGTCCTGGGAGAAAGAAGAGAAAAATTAAATGACAATATCCAAATAGGTCTGAAGGAGGAGAAAAAAAGACTTAGAACTACATAAATTCAGGGTAATAGAAAATAAATAAATAAATATAAAGGAATAATTAAAACTGAAACGAAAGACAACAACCCATAAGATGTAAGGTAATTTACATAAATTGAAAATTATTAAATCCATAGTTTTTATTGGGGGGGTCTAAATGTACAATCTCAGTTTCTAATCAGTGTAGGTGAACTGAGTTCTTTACATTGTATACTTACCTCATGAATTTTTGTTTTTTAATTAGAGCATTCACTTAGAAAATAAAAATAAACCAACTATTTTTGCATACAAATTAATCCTAAGAGAGAAAAGAGATTGATCAAGTTGCTGTTATTATAAGACAGAGAGTTAAATTTTTTTTCTATTAGTATTCCTCTCACTAACAAATATGTATTCAAAAGATAGCAGATCTTCAGCTAGTACAAACTGGAATTGCTGTATAGTCTTCAGTACAGTCACACTGATATACACCATCTTAGCATCTGGCTTGTTGTTTCTATTACCATTTTTCTATTACTTGATGCTGTTTCAATTTCCTTCAAAACTAGAGAGATCTAATAGGCAGTTACTTATACTATTGTTTGAAAATAAAATAAAAAGAAATGTTCCTAATGGCATTTAATGGGTATGCAGAAAAGCAAAGACAAGCGTGTTACTCTAATGAGATTGCAATCTATGTTATGTGTCAGCTAATACCACCCCCTGTTCAAATTTTCTAGTGCTTCACATTCTTAAGTACTTTACCATTTCTACAAACTGTTTTGCCTGAAATGTTAGGAGGGAATAGCGACCAAGAGCTCTGATGGATCAAGGGCAAAGAGGACTTTGCTGAGTAAGCAAAATTTGAAAGAGACTGGGACTAGGAGCTAGTAAAGGACAGAGTTGCTTGGTTAGCGTAGACAAACAGCTGAAAAATGTGGAGAAGTTTGTTTCTAGAGCTTAAGCAATTTGGAACAACTGCGTAGGAAATGGAGAAATAAAGGGAAGAACTGTGTGAGACATGCTGGGGTTCAGAAATATGACAAATGGACAAAGAGAGGGAGTGAGATTGCTAAAAGAGCCAAACAGGTAGCATGGAGGTGATCTGAGACTGATTAAAAGCTCAGAGAGACTAGGATTGGCACAAACAGGAAGGGAGGTGGACATCAGAAGAGTCAAGAGTGGATTGGCCAGTCAGACTGCAGTGACATATCGACAGAGGACTGATTAAAACAATATAGGCAAAGAAATGGGAGTGGGAAGAACCCAGAAAGGGGAAAATACAGTGACTAAACAGGGTCAGACGAGAGATTTAAGCTCTCCTTGGTCAGCTGGCATTTACAAACCCACTCTGCAGGGGTTGGTGAGAAACATCAACAAACAAAAATTATCCCCCAAATTTTCCCCACTTCCACCTAAATTGTCACTGTGTATATCTCATGCATCCAGAAATTTAAGTTCTGTGAACACAACAGGGAATTATAAACTTTGTTCACTTCTGAACACTGCTCTGGGGAGAGGGAAGTTCTAGACTTTCTTTCTTTCTTTCTTTCTTTTTTCTTTCTTTCTTTCTTTCTTTCTTTCTTTCTTTCTTTCTTTCTTTCTTTCTTTCTTTCTTTCTTTCTTTCTTTCTTTCTTTCTTTCTTTTTTCTTCTTTGTTTGTTTGTTTCTTTCTTTCTTTCTTTCTTTCTTTCTTTCTTCCTTCTTTGTTTCTTTGTTTCTTTCTTTCTTTCTTTCTTTCTTTCTTTCTTTCATTTTCTTTCTCTCTCTCTCTCTTTCTTTCTTTCTTTCTCTCTTTCTCTCTCTCTTTCTTTCTTTCTTTCTCTTTTCCTTCCTTCCTTCCTTCCTTCCTTCCTTCCTTCCTTCCTACTTTCCTACTTTCCTACTTTCTCCCTTCTCTGAAGCTGGATAGTGGTGGATGTACAAGGCTAAGTCTAGAAACAACCTATGGGAAACTCTTTATCACCTCTGCATCTGTAAATAGCCAATACAGTAGCCAGCAGTGTAAACAATTTCACTCTCTCCCTTCCTGATGTTAGCATCATTGCTACTGCCTAGCAAAACAAACAAAATTTCAATCTCTTGGAAAAATAGAAATCCTTTTATATATCTGTGCTCCATCTTAAACTTGGGAACATTTGCAGTTGTGGTCAAACTAACACCTGTGAAAGAGTCTACAAACCCCACAATATTTAAAATGGATCTGTGGGTTGCTTATTACAGCCTTGTAACTATCAGTGTTTAGTGAGCAGCCTGGGAATTACTGTTCTAGTGGAAACAGGAACAATTTTAGAAACCATCATAACAGAATAAACAGCAAGTGAGAGGGAAGAGTCAGTGGGATGATTGAAAATTCATGTGGGAAAAGTGTCTTGACAGCTTACCAGAAAAGTCCATTAAAAAAGATGGCCTTCAGACTAGTTACTTCTACATCCCACTGCTGTGCAACCCATACAGGGATTTCTTTAATTGTCTTTGAAAAAGCATCAGTTCCCACTGAAGCTTTTGTCTTGTTGCTCTGATTTCTTACATTCTTAGAAAATATTACTTTTGAAATAAGTTTTTCTTCTTGCCAGGGGTTTTTGGTGTGCTTTTTGGGTGATAAAAGAAGGGAAACTGGGGACATCTCTGTTTTTTACACAGTAGCTCTGAAATGTTCTCCCCCCAAAATGTCTGATCTGATTGAAATGCCGAGGAGTGGTGTTTGTACTGAAGAAGCGGAGGCTGGCTTGTTATAGCAGTACTCTGTCAGACTCACTTGAAATAGAAGTGCTGTGCTGCCTTTGCAACACCAGTGCTTGAGTGACTGACAAACCTGTCACAGCACTTCAACAAACAGCAGGGAAAGGCACACATTTTTCCTAACAAGAGGATAGTTTTTACAGAAATCTTATATTACAGCCCAATTATCCCCTTTCTTAAAGAATAAGCCCTGTTCTCCAGATATGACTAATACCTCTGAATAGTTTTTGTTTTCTTTTTTTATCTAAAGTTTAATGGCTTCCTCATTTATATTTGCAAGATTCTGTTACATTAATGACAAATAAGGCATCTTCGAGCCACTTGGCATTTGTTTATTATATCAATTTTTAGCTATTTTGCTGTGGAGTGGTGATTTTTTTGGCACAATGTTTCTTGTAAATCCATGTGCAGTCTTTTCATGAATAAATACGATATACAGATGGGCTTGTGTTTTTTTGTTGGTGGTGGTGGTGTTTGTTTGTTTGTTTGTTTGTTTAAAATTACTTTGTGTAAAAAGATTTTATTTGTGAAAGGACTGACTGAAAAGGAGTGGCAGATTAGGAAAAACTGCCATCTCCTTAAAGTGGATTTTTTGGATTTTTGGATGACAGAAGAAAAAAACAGACCTTAATTTCTTTCTGCATTTAAGCTTACTCCTTTTTCTCCCCTCTTTCAATCCACTGCCACAATACTCAAGCCCTCTTGAGTAGTAGGACTACTCTTCTAACAACTCATCAGTCCCTTGCCAAGAAACTAAGGTGGTTTTAAGCTGACATACTTTGGGAGTCTGTTGAATCTATTTGGTCTTTTGACTGCTGCCATGCTGAAAGGAAACTGCACCTTAAAGCAGCTATTGTTTCATAATTCAAAGGCAGTAGAAACTGAATCAATAAATTAAAAAGGTCTGAGAAAAACAGCAGATCACATATTACCCATATGGATAAAAAGTAAAAGAAATTGTACTAAAATACTTTAAAAGATAGGATGGACCTGCTAAAAGCTCTATCAGAGTATCGGAATCTCTCTTGAAATGTAGGTAATAGTGGAAGAAAACTCAAATGACATTTTCTTCTGCATGTAATGAGGACAAGTAAATGGAAGACATCAGATTTTTTTAGTGGTTGGCTGGTTCCACAGCATCTGATGTGCCTAACAACTTGTACAGGAACTTAGGTAGTACTGTTCTTCATTCTAAAAATATATTTCAGATACATCTGATTTTTATCAGAGGAGACTAAGGAAATGTGAGAGAAAAGGAGAATTTAAAACTCATCTGAGGCTTAAAAGTCCACTTTACAACTTCAGAAACCAAGTTCCCAATTGGATTTAGAATAAAATAAGTCAGAGTAAGACTATGTGGATATCAAGATTTCATCCTCTGCCTTTTGTTATACAATGGCAGTCACACGTTTCTGGGTAGACTCTGATCTTCCAACTGTGAGTGGTACTCTACATGTGCATAAAAAAAAAAAAAAAAAAAAAAAAAGAACCTATGGCAGAAGGACCACAAAACTCTGTGTTCAAGATGAACAAAATAATATACGACATGGTATTTTTTCTGACAGAGCACTGGCTTAGGCAATGCCTAGAAAATAGGAAACATGCAACTGAATAAAAGGAACTGCATTATTTCTCAAAATTTCTGAGTACTTGTAGTGCACAGACACAGAGAATTATGGCAACCCTGCTAGCACATAAGAATTCCTCACAGAGCTGTAGACAATGTTCCTGCAATACTTGAGTTGACAGCCCACCGAAGAAGTGAAACAGTATTACTCCCAAGTTAGGTGTTGGCATATAAGTCATCGTGTTGCTATATGATGTTTAGTGATTCTAAAAGTTAAACACTACTGATTCTAGTGATTGTTCTGAACAGTGCAAGAAAATATATATTACTTTTATATATATATATATGATAAAATATGTAACTGCATCTTATCAAAAATATTTTTCCTACTTTAAAATTATGCCAATTATGCCAACACCATGAATGTTCCCTGCGGTACAAATGGTGATTTCAGATAGCTATGAGTCTAGCAAGAGTCTGGGAAGCTAAATGAAGTGATTTTAAAGATGTGCCAGTCCTGAGGAACTGGGACAGAAAAGTGAAAATCCTGGAGACAACAGATGCCCTCCAAGCAGGGTGTTGCAGAGTCTGCTTTCAACACTAATATAAAATGGGTAAGACCACTGTCTTGTGACAGAAGGAATCAAATCTATCAAGGAGTGGTTTGGTGTAAAAACTTCCATATTTGTATATTTGGGTGACTGCAGTTATCTGAAACACAATGAAAACAGATTACCAGTACTAACAAAAGAAACTAGCAAGTTGTCCTAGGAGAGCAAATCTTATGACGTTTGTTGGGGGAAAATAAATAAATAAATAAGAGGACAATTAAAACCACACCACAGAATTGATGTTTTACTCAGTCCTCTACTGAATAGCCATACTGGGGGGCTATCAAGACATGTTTTACATGCTAAAACATAAAGCAGAGGCCAGGACAAGCAGAAGGGTGCATGCTGGTGGTGCCAAACCACAGTAAGTATTGGTACATATACAGGATATGTGGAAAAATGTTTTCATGATTATTATTCAGCTTTCTGTGAAATAGTTTCTTCTGAAAGACAGAGTGACTGTGCCTGTCAAAGATGGTTTATTGTTAGGTGTGGTATACCTGATGTAACAGTAACAATCTACTGATTTAGTGAGCATTAACTTAAACAATTTGCAGTAACATTTATTTAGTTATTTCATGGAAAGGAAATTTCCCAATTTTCATTAACCTCAGAACCCCTGATCTAACAGATTAGTAAATTAAGGAGTAAAAATTGTTACAGAGAAAGATTCAATTTATTTCATTTTTCAGGGGCAGGCTGCATGGCAGATAAAGTGAAGTACTGGTTGCCACCTTCTGACACTCATCGAACATAACATGAGGAAGACGAAGGTCTTTGACTAATATGGGAAAGAAGAATTCAGCATATGCAGAAATGTAAAGAGGAAAAATAAAACACAGCAAGAAGAGTTAGGTCCTGGAAGCAGTGATGACTTCAGGTAAATGATGAAATGCATATTTCCATCAAGTATTGTGACTGCTGGCAATAATGGTTGTCCAATGGCTTGCTCACAGCCTCATGAGGTTGTTATCTCCCCTGGACACATCCTGAGGAGGAACGGACTACTGCACTTTCAGCAGCAAGCAGAAAATAAGAGAAAAGTGTGCTCAAATTTTTGTGCAAAGACAAAAGTTTCAGACATATGGGTAAGTCCCAACACATTATACTGTCAGAACAAATGAACTTAATACCAGAGTCCCAAAAGTTAAGTACTGCAATTGCAAGCATCGTAGAGTCTTGCATCAAATTTTACAACAGAACTTGTCTTTTGAAGCAGAAAAAAAGAATAGCACAAACACAGATGTTTGTTTTAGGTAAGGATGCTGGAAAAGTAAGGATGGGTGAGGTGAAATTAGATCATACATGTACGACTACAAGACCCTCCCTGTCTAAAATAAGATTAATCAAA
Source organism: Anser cygnoides (assembly GCF_040182565.1). Classification (NCBI taxonomy): domain Eukaryota; kingdom Metazoa; phylum Chordata; class Aves; order Anseriformes; family Anatidae; genus Anser; species Anser cygnoides. Next base: position 68,294,441 of record NC_089875.1, read on the forward strand.
TTAAATTTATGTGCTAATTTTTACTTCAGGGATAAGTGAAGGATAAAACACTGAGATGGAGTCACAGAGCAATTCAGATTTCAGAAGGGAAATATATACTTAGTTCTCAGCCAGACAATTAAAATATATATATATATTAGATAAATACTGAGAAATACTGTTTTGCTGTGTCCCTTTAAAAGAACCACTGTTTTTCAGACATATGTAACACAAAAGGTTAATACATACAAATGCACAGAGGGCTCATTTTAAAGTCTTTTTTAATATTTTCCTTACAGCACTAACAGAAAGTATATGGAGATATTGCTCTCTCACGTAATTCATGGGGTGTTTGGAGGATTAATTAGTTAATGTTTATACAGTACTTTGAAGATCAAAAGCACGGAATAAGCACTAAGTATTATTGTAAGAGGCAACAAGAAGCAGGAAATGAGAAACCTCCATCTCATAAAAGGAAAGAATTTGGTGCTTGTTAGTTATCAAGTGTTCCCCTCATTTGTTAGGTCTTTCATTCAGGGAGACTGTCATTTATTCTTTATGTTGCTAAGGGTTACATTTCAGTGGCTGTGAACTGGAGCTAGTAACACTAGCTCTTCAGGCTGGTAGACAGCTGGGAAGAATATCATAATATTACAGCTACTCAGCTGCACCTTTTGCTTCTTTGCAGCAGAAGGGAAAAGTAGGGGAGAGGATTCAATAACAGCATGTCTTGGATGTTTTAATTCTGCCTTCTATGTAACTATCCAAAAGTCCAAAATTGTGGCAGAAAGTAAATATCACAGTCCAGAAAATGTTTTCAAGAGCACAGTCATCATCAGATAGGGCCTGTAAGTCACAGCTGCCTGTCCTCTGAAAGATCAGGCACAATTTGTTGGCTTCTGAACATGCTGTTTTTTGCCTTTATGGGCATGCTGGGGTCAAGTTCCAGAACTGTGCCTAAGCAGTAACAACAGCTAAGCTTTCTGATCTTTTAGGAAAACCAGATGGTCAGGAAGCTTGTTCAGAATCAGACATTTCTAGGTGGAAAAGGAGAGCTTGTTCAAGCAATCTCAGGTATGGAAGTTTGTTCATTTGTTTTACGCAAAAAGTCAGATTAGATAATTAACATGGTCTAAACTGGCCAGACCTAAGGTCATGTGCCAGTCCTCATGATGCTACAAGAACAGAAATTCATTCACAGGGAACCTTCTCATCAACAGAAACTCAGATCAAGGATCCAAAGCTTTTCCTAGCTTTCTGAGCTTTTTAAATAAAATATTTCAAGAGGTGTCCCTGCTTTCTAATCTGTTCTCGGTGAGGTTTCCCTTTTCATTCTGAGTGTTTCATTCTCCTGGCTCTACTACTAGATATATTATTTTAATTTTATGTGGTTGGGGAAAAAAAAAAAAAAAAAGAATTCATTAACAGCCACCAGCATTTTAGTATTCTGCCTAATTCTGCCTAGCACTACATTCATTCCCAGTTGCATTTGCTACTGGTGGAATTGCAGCCCAGGGTTCTTACATCTTTTATGCTCCACAGTGCAGCACACATACCCTAAGGAAAAACAAAGCACATGAGTTTAAAATGCCTTCAGGGTAGGGTTCAGTACCTCTGTTGAGATATTCCGTTGCTCCACTCGCCTCATCAGAGTACCTCAAGTTGAACTGCTTCCTCTGTAAGTACCATAAAAATCATCACCTTTATCTGAAGGAAGTGAAGATTCTTGGGAAAGGCAGAAGACCATGTGGATCTGACTGACTTTCCAAGTCTCCTAGACTGGGCTGACTTTGGCCTGCCTTAGACATCCTGCATATTTATTTTAGTGCACAAAGTGGAGAATCTGCCAGCCCAAAACCAGTTGAATTCCTGGGGAAAGAGGTTTCTATTTAGCAGCAGAATGGGTTTCTGTCAGGGAAACATTATCCAGAAGCTTCATCACGAATTCTTATTTCACTCTTTACTTCTTGTTTAACAGGATCACTCCAAGAAAACATGGAACTCAGCAGTAGTTATTTCAGTGTTAAGTGAATGGCCCTTAAATTAATCTTTTGAGATACAGGAAACCCTAAACTAACTTGACTGTCATATGCATCATAACTTAGTTCATTAACACAAGAGTATGGCAGCAGAATAGTTGAAGTGGTTTACTTCAGATGTCTGCTTGAGTTCAATAATCCCTGAGAACTGTCAGAAAGACCTACTCCCATTTATCTTGGCAGAAAATAGGTATCTGGTAAATACAGTAGAGATAATTGCTGACCCCATTACTTTTTTGAACATAACTGGAAACAGACACAGTTCTGCTTAACCCATATTAATCTGCTAGGATGACTTGGCTTCAAGCAGCCCACAGGTAGCAGTGAGCCTCAGAAGACTAAATGGGGACTAGGCTCAAAAGTCTCTTTAACTGTTGACTACCCAGTAAACACTGAATTTATAGTAACTGTAATTAACTAGAAAATCTGCAGTGTTTCCCAGACTAAACTTAGATAAGTTCAAAATCTTGTTCAGTGCAGAGATACACTCTAGAAATAATCAATCTTTTCTAATTCTGGAGTTAAAAGACTTAAGGTCTCCTGATCCTCCTCCTCTTCCACCTTCTTCTTTCTTCTTCTTCTTCTTCTTCTTCTTCTTCTTCTTCTTTTCTTCTTCTTCTTCTTCTTCTTCTTCTTCTTCTTCTTCTTCTTCTTTCTTCTTCTTCTTCTTTCTTCTTCTTCTTCTTCTTCTTCTTCTTCTTTTTCTTTCTTCTTCTTCTTCTTCTTCTTCTTCTTCTTTCTTCTTCTTCTTCTTCTTCTTCTTCCTCTTCTTCTTCTTCTTCTTCTTCTTCTTCTTCTTCCTCTTCTTCTTCTTCTTCTTCTTCTTCTTCTTCTTCTTCTTCTTCTTCTTCCTTCTTCTTTCTTCTTCTTCTTCTTCTTCTTCTTCTTTCTTCTTCTTCTTCTTCTTCTTCTTCTTCTTTCAGTAAAACAGGAGCACATCCACCAATTTCTAAAAGCTAACCGAACAACATAAAAAAACATGTTGAAAAGGCAGCTGTGTCTTCTCCCTCCACCCTGAGAAGAGAAAGCTCCTAAAAGGATTAATGGTTTCAAATGGCTATGGGGAAAGCTGTAATCTGTATTTAAATAGAAAGATTACCGAATGCCTGAGTATTCATTTTTCTTTTTATAGCAGGAGGCGTATTATTTTTTATCTGTATATTTTAATGTTAAAAGGACACTGTGGTGCAGGTCTGTGGTTTATCTCACCAGTGCACAGATAGATGGGTGTAACTTAACCTGGCAGAATAATTCTGAACGTTTGTCCTGAGCAACAGCACAAGAAACAAAATATGGCTAAAACACAAAAATGTGTGAGGTTGTTTTTTTTGCAGCTAATATAGGAAGCAAGCATGATGCAGAGGCCAAGTTCATCGTAGCCTAAGTGCTATGGCAGCACTACCAGTATGATTTGGGAATGAGGACCTTGGAAGAGCTGTCTGACTCATCAAATCTTGTCCCTTTCCAATGCAGATGATTCATGCCTTTCTCATATGAGGATGTTACCAGAAAAAAATAAAATAAAATAAAATAAAATAAAATAAAATAAAATAAAATAAAATAAAATAAAATAAAATAAAATAAAATAAAATAAAATAAAATAAAATAAAATAAAATAAAATAAAATAAAATAAAATAAAATAAATCCAGTGACATCTTATTCTAATGTACAGAAGAAATATAAAGTGCAACAAAATCTATGCAATCCCCAGCCAAAAACCTTCATGTGGGGAGGCCACATGAAATTGATAGGCACAAAACTCAAGGGATATGAAAGAATACGAGCAAATTTCCCTGAGTATGTAAAATCCCTCACTGCACTAATGATGAGTTAATATTCAGATAACTATGTCAGGTGAAATTGCTTAATTAGAGCTCTAATTAGTTTCCAACCATTAAGAAAAAAACATTAAGAAGAATCTCCTATTTTAATTAAGCATTCATTTTTGATAAGCAGTTGATTTTATCAGTCACTGACAGCTACACGGAGGACAGCATATTTATGTGTTTATATTTTTGCCTCACTATATATTCACACCCACAATCAGGTTGGATGTGTGACATATTTAAGGCTCAGTTCTGACTGATGCTCAATCATATGAGTAATCCCCTGGGTTTCCAGGAGTAAATGTTTGTGGAGCAGAGACCCATTTAGATTTCATTGCTATTATGTGAATTTCCATTATGGCTTAGGCCCCATGTATCGCGTGTCCTGTATAGACTATGGTTCCTTTCTCTGATGCAATGAATCTCAGACAGCTTATGGGAAGCAAAACTGCTTTTATGGGTATTCTCTGACTGCAGACTACCTGTAATCCTATTACTTATTGCATTATTCTGACAGGTGAGAAATGTGGAGAGAAGTAGTACATGAGCAAGCCTGGCTCTCCCCCTTCTCAGGAGTGTGGTCCTGACACTCTCAGCCAGCCTTTAGGAAAATAACTGTTGCTGGTGCATTTGGCATGGATCCTGGTGCATTTGTTGCTCTTGGTTCTTATTCAATTAGGATCACTTTGGAAAGAAAGGCAGAAGAATGTTTTGCTTGGTACCTTAATTGTGAGCTAGACACAAAACTGTGCAGTAATATAAAAAGCTGATGCTTTTTTGACATGCGTAGTTGTGGTTTAAGCCGGCCGTCAGCTAAACACCACACAGCCGTTCACTCACCCTCCCCCCTCACTCTCTGGGATGGGGGAGAGAAACGAGAAAACTGAAGCCTGTGGGTTGAGATAGAGACAGTTTATTAGGACAGAAAATAAAATTAAAATAAAATAAAATAAAAAATAAAATAAAATAAAATAAAATAAATAAAATGAAATGAAGTGAAATGAAATGAAATAAATAATAATAGTAATAATATGTACAAAACAAGTGATGCACAATACAATTGCTCACCACCCACTGACCGATGCCCAGCCTATCCCCGAGCAGCCGGACACCCACCCCGGCTAGCCACCCCTATATATTGTTTAGCATGACGTCAGATGGTATGGAATACCCCTTTGGCCAGTTTGGGTCAGCTGTCCTGGGTCTGTCCCCTCCCAGCTCCTGCTGCACCCCCAGCCTGCCCGCTGGCAGGACAGAGCGAGAAACTGAAAAGTCCTTGGCTTGGTGTAAGAACTGCTCTGCAACAATTAAAACATCAGTGTGTTATCAGCGCTCTTCTCATCCTAAATCCAAAACATAGCACCCTACCAGCTACTAGGAGGAAAATTAACCCTATCCTAGCTAAAACCAGGACAGTAGTAGTAGCTACACAGAAAATGCCCCCCATAAAAACAAACAAAAAACAGCAACAACAAAATAACCCTGAGACACATTCTATGTTTAAATACCTACTGGGCATGCAAGGAGTTTGTGGCTCACAGTTTTGTATGTGGGTATTTTAGATGACCCTTTAGGCAACTACACTTCTTCTGGATCCAACTTTTTTTTTTCTTTTTTTTTTTTTTTCTGCTATGCAGTACCCAGAAGACATCTAGAAAATGCATTACAACAGTGCTGCAAATTCCCACTCTCCCATTGGTCTTCTTCCCTCCTATCCAAAGTGGCTGGTTTCACCTTCTGAAAAAGCACATCCCAAAAGTTCTGTCGCAACAACTTGGTACAAATTAGCCAAAGTTACTATACTGCGAAAAATAACCCACTTCTAAGTATTAATTTATATGGAAGTCTTACTTTGTATTATTTAAGCTTTCCTTTTTGTTCTTCTAAAGTACAGCATTAATGAAATGATTTAAAAGTTATTCCACTCTTTCCTCTCTTGCTGTTACATTAAATCTGCTTTTGTTAATTGCTAAAACATTTAAAAATCGTTAAAGCAATTAGTTCCTTATTAACAAACATCTGTTATTTCCAAACTTTTAACAGCCTGAAAAATTGGTATATAGTGAGAATGTCAAAGACATTCAGATGTCTTTTACATACATGTTCATCCCAGACCCCAGGCCACCATACAGGCCTTTGTACATGCCATCCTCTTAAATTATTACAGAATTTTCTCCTCCCTGTAAAAGTGCTTTTCCTTCATTTGGAGAAAGTGGTTTCATCCACATTGCTAAGTTTTTGCCTGATCACTGACATGGCAGCACTGAGCACATGTGGGTCAGTATCCCTCTGTAACTGAGCTTGGTGCTTGCAGGTATGAAGAGGTAATGGCAGATGGAGGATTAGACCTAATTACTTTTGTGGATCAATGTAGACTTCAATGGTGTCTGCAGACACCTGATGATCAGAATTGAAGCTTCAAGACATATTCTCAGGCCTAAGAAGAGTTTATGTTCCAAATGCATGGTAGTTTTAATAAATAATTATTAAAATATTAAAAAATCTAAAAAAACTGATTTTAATGTCCATAATAATGAAGGATGTTAGTTTTCCTATAGACAGCAATGTGCAGTAAATGTGCAATTTGAATGGCAGTTAGGTGACAAATTGAGAATTAACTCAGTCTGAAGTATTAAACTAACATTTTACAATAAGCTAACATTAAACCCTCGACTACCACCAGGGTTTGAAGTACAGAAGCTCCAGCTGGGCATTCAAGACACACTAACGTCAAACTTAGACTATGCATTACTACTACTGCATTACTCAGGCTTCTGCCAGAGCCAAAGGAGGGTAAGCATTCTTCTTTCCATTCTGCTGCTTGCAAATCTTCTTTCCATGTTATTTTGTTTTTGTTTTCTTTTTCCGTGATGAAAAATGCTTATATGGGAAACAATGGAAGAAAAGTATAAAAACAGTAAAACAGTAGGTGAGGAATGTAGGAATGACATCAGCCCAAGGTCTGGGCAGATTTTGCTTTGTTGTAGATGAATAGCCACAGTGTTTACTTCAAAATTAGTTTGACTTCAGACCATTCCAAGCGTATGCAATCACATACAAAACAAAATTTCACACAGACACCTTTGCTGTGTGTGAGATGAACAGTAATATTTATTTATCTGTCTCACTGTCCTTGCTAGAACCTCCTCATGTTTACCTAATATAATTCCATTTGGTTGTCAGATCACTGGCCTTCTCTTATCATGATCAGATTACACTTGGAAAGTTTCTATTTTAAAGTCTATTTCATATTTCCTATAACTCTAAAAACATCTCCTAAGCAAAATTTATTTAAGAATTGACTCAGTTTGGAGCCTATCAAGGTGATAGAGCAGTGATGAAGGTGCCAGCTTTGAGTCTTGCTGTCTATGGTAACCTCTGACACTTGCAGCCACCAAGTCTGTGAATTTTAAATTAAGACATGTACTGTGAAGAATGATTTACCAGCTTCTTCATGTACAATATGTATTGCCTGTATATAGGTTGTTTAGTAAGAAAGCTAGCATCCTGCATTGCTCCTGAATACAGCTTGCTAGTTTGCAAATTAAGCCAAAAGAAACAAACGGTATCTCAATTTCCCTACCATTCCTAAGTGATGAAAATGCGAATCTGGCCTTGAATTCTGAATTTCAGGTCAGATCTCTGTATTCTCAGGCCCCAAACACTGGATATCTAACAATGTCATTCACGTATGGGGACTCCTGATAACAGGGCTCATGCTATAATGGTTTTTAGGCCAGCACTAAAGGTCACCTGGCAGGAGAGTTCTAGTTTAGTAGATTTTTTTCTTCTATCCAAAATATAAAGTACTATGGTTTGGTTTTGCTATTTGTCAAACAATCAGAACAGAATGAGCATGTTATTTCTTATCTTCCAATATCTCATAAAGCATTCTGATTGCTGTTTTAAATATATTAATAGCTGTGCTAGATGTTATTACTTTTCATTTTCTGGACATGTTCTCATTTAGCAAAGATAAATGGATTTAGTTCACTCAGTGAAGAACAATATACTCTACAGTTTTTCAAGTACATCACAGATACGCCACATATATGAAATATCTTCATGCTGACTGTAATATACAAAATAGGTTGATTTCCATCTCTTTTACAGTCCATTTATTATTTAAAATGTAAAATGATTAAATTCTATAATGAATTTCTTAGCTTTTATAAAAATCATAACATGTCTATTTTACAGACAGTAATTGGAAACCATATATGAAGTGCATGTAGTCAACAAACAACAAGGAAAATTTTTCCTGACTAACCCACTCTGTCTTTATTATTATTATTATTATTTTTTTTTTTTTCCTTTACAAAGGACAGATTACTGTGCCCTGGGGTAGTGTGCCCTGGGACTCACTTGGCCATGTGGGGACATGAGCTGCAAGAATCAACCACCAATGCAACCAGCTTAGATGGGGTGATCTGATAGTGCAGAAGCCTACTGAAATTACTGCAGAGGTGAATGGACAGAGGTAAATTTTCATGAGTTTCAAGGACTACAAGAAGGGCTTCTTCCAATACATCAGTAGCAAGAGGAAGTCTAGGCCCGCTGCTGAATGAGGTAGGTGCCCTGGTGATGAATGATACACAGAAGGCAGAGTTACTGAATGCCTTCTTTGCTTCAGTCTTCATTGCGAAGACCAGCCCTCAGGAATCCCAGACCCTGGAGATAAGAGGAAAAGTCTGGAGGAAGGAAGACTTTCTCTTGGTCAAGGGGGATCAGGTTAGGGATCATTTAGGCAAACTTGATACCCACAGATCCATGGGCCCAGATGGGATGCACCCACAAGTGCTGATGGAGCTGGTGGATGTTATTGCTATGCCACTCTCCATCATCCTTGATAGGTCATGGAGAACAAGGTAGGTGCCTGAGGACTGGAAGAAAGGCACTGTGTCAGTCCCGTCTTCCTAAAGGGCAAGAAGGAGGACCCAGAAAACTACAGGCCAGTCAGTATAACCTCCATCCCTGAAAAGGTGATGGAACAGCTCATCCTTCTATGATGGAATGACTGTCTGGGTGGATGAGAGGAGAGGAATGGATGTTGTCTACCTCAAGGTAGCCTTCAGCAAGGTTTTTGACACAGTCTCCCGTAACATCCTCATAGGTAAGCTCAAGAAGTGTGGGTTAGATGAGTGGACAGTGAGGTGGACTGAGAACTGGATGGGTGGCAGAGCATTGTGCTCAACGGTATAGAGTCCAGTTGGAGATCTGTAGCTAGTCGTGTCCCCCAGGGGTCAGTACTGGGTCTAGTTTTGTTCAATTTATTCATCAATGACCTGGATGAAGGGACAGCATGCACCCATAGCAAGTTTGCTCATGACACAAAGCTGGGAGGAGTGGCTGAGACACCAGAGGTCTGTGCTGCCATTCAGAGGGACCTGGACAGGCCAGAGAGCTGGGCAGAGAGGAACCTCATGAAGTTCAACAAAGGCAAGTGCAGGGTCCTGCACCTAGGTAGGAATAACCCCAGTAACCCTGCACCAGTACAGGTTCGGGGCTGACCTGCTGGAAAGCAGTTCTGCAGCATTAACCATAAGCCAGCAATGTGCCCTCATGGCCAAGAAAGCCAATGGTATCCTGGGGTGCACTAGGAAAATTGTTGCCAGCAGGTCGGGGGAGGTGATCCTCCCCATCTACTCAGCCCTGGTGAGGCCACACCTGAAGTTTTGTGTCCAGTTCTGGGCTCTCCATTACAAGAGGGACATGAAGCTACTCAGGAGAGCCCAGTGGAGGGCTATGAAGATGATAAGGGGACTGGACTCTTTTATGAGGAGAAGCTGAGAGAGCTGGGCCTGTTAGCCTGGAGAAGAGAAGGCTGAGACAGGATCTTATCAATGTCTATAAATATCTGAAGGGAGGGTGTCAGGATGATGGGGCTGGACTCTTTTCAGTGGTACCCAGCAACAGGACAAGAACCAACAGGTACAATCTGAAACACGGGAAGTTCCAGTTGAATATGAGGAAGAACTTTACTGTGAGGGTGACAGAGCCCTGAAACAGTTGCCCAGAGAAGCTGTGAGGTCTCCTTCTCTGGAGATATTCAAAACCTGCCTGGGCGTGATCCTGTGCAGTGTGCTGTAGGTGGGCCTGCTTGGCAGGCAGGGTTGGACTAGAGAATCTCCAGAGATGCCTTCCAACCTCAGTCATTCTGTGATTTGCAGCACCCAAAATATTAAAATCTTTATAAACAACAACCAAAATGTTGGGAAATGAAACATGCTTTTTACCTGTGAAGGGACATAACCTTCCACTCATTTACATATTCCACCATCACATATCAATATCTGATTTCTTCCCTGATGTGGATGACAGCTTATTCCTTGAGCTCTAAGAATATTACATGCTGGATGTTGTATACTCTGGAGTTTAGTAAACCCCGGTTGAGATTAACAGTCTGTTAAAAGCACTTTTACCACAGCTTGTGTTGAAATTTTCCTTAAAACATTTGATTGTTTGGTATCAAATTGCTATACTCCAAGTGGATATAAGGCTTTGCCTTGTCTTTTAAACTTTGGTATCTGAGTCCATGACTCAGTATGATCTGTTGGAAAAGGAAGTTTTACGTAAGTTAAAAACATATGCATGTTTTATAACAGTGATAACTTCTTATGAAAAAGTGATATATTTTTATTATATAAGAGACACTGCCAGTTCATGAGAGACTCACAATGCTCAGTGATTCAATGCCTGAAATGTACTTAAAATGTTTTGTGGAGTACTTCAGTATGTTTGCCTAAGAAATAAAAATTGCTGTAAAAATGTAAGTTGCAGTAATGGTGTTATTGTAAGACATTTTTGCTAGCTACAATGAATGATTTCTAAATGCCACACTGTGATTAAGCAGTAAGGCACAACAAGTTATATTACAGTGTGAAGCCCTAGGTGTGCTGAAATTACCTTTCAACAGCTCACACGGGAGTATCTGTGGGAGATTATAACATGACAACTTTAACGTTTTCTAAAAATGAATAAATGAAGTCATTAAAAAGCATTTTTTTCCCTGATAAGTGAAGTGCCTTCCATCACCCAGTGTGCAGTCATTAGATGTAATGTGCTTTTCTGCAAAAATTTTTCAAAATGATCCAGGGTTCCCTTCCTCGCAATTGAGGCAATGGGAAGATTTGTTATGGGGATCCTGGTTCTTTCTGAACAAAAGATGTATGCATAGTTACACAACATGCCCAACAGCCAGATTCTGTAAAACTGCACTACCAACAGATCCTCTGTGTTTTCTAAAACAGTTTTGCTCCAAAGCACTTGCTATTTCAGTCTATACATTTTTCTTCCCCATTTCCTTCTTCCAAGAACAATTAATACTAGAGACCTCCCTAACTGACTGCCCTATAGTGTGTCTGAACTCTCAGGAGTTGTTTTCAGTGGACAGCTTTTGGAAAGCTCACAGCAGAAAACTCATTAAGTTTTCATCTTTTTTTTTTTTCTTTTGTCTTTTTTAATTAAACAATGTGACAGACCGGTCTTCCTTTTGCTTTGGGGAATACACACTCTAGGAAAACAAGCAGAAAGCATAAACCATTCTTCTATTCACTTGTATATTGTTTACACATACAGACATCATGCTGCAATGATTCCAGTCCAGCAAACTGTAAGGCCCTTGCAGAAGGTAGGTGACAGCACTGTAGCTCTTTTGTGATCAGGACACCCTGCTATAAACCCACCAGCACAGTACAACATCGACATTTAGTTCAGGTCTCACCAATGTTCCTTGGGAACTACTGAGCTTTTCCCTCTGCTCCAGCACCACAGCACTGCTATCTCTGAGCTGAGCTGAGACCGGAGCCACTGTGGACTAGCAAGCAGCCCAGGTAGTGATCAAACCTCCAACATTGCTTCTGCAGCCTCCAGCCAACCTGGGGCTATACTTAACCCTCAGCAGCCCTGCCAGAAACATCTGTCCTCCCTGCAGCTCCACCATGAAACATCTGTCTTCTCTGTCACTTCACCAGAAAGCAGCCAGCAGCTGGGGAAAATGTGAAGATAAGTTATTTGAGGTAAAGGAAATGATAGTTGAAGGTAAAAGCAAGCTAAGGGGCTGCATATAAGTATGGGAAAACCTAAAGCACCAGGGCAGTAAGTTTGGAGTCTTTCATTAAACTTACTTAAAAAGTTAAAGTCCATCAGGCTTCCCAAGTTCTGCACACGAGATAAACCACAGTGCTTCTATAGCTTCCCTGTCACTGCTTTTTGATCGTCTCAATTTTCATTATACCTGCACGTCAACTTTTAAGAAGAATGCAAGCTCCTAAACAATTAGAATAGTGTGTGTGTGTGCAGTTTGTCCAACACCAGGGAGGTCCCAGGGCACCCAGACTATCTAATGTAACGAGCGATCAGCACAGAGGCAGGAGCGTGGCACCCCCTGTGGGCTCTTGCAAACATGTCCTAACTGGATTCAGTGACCCGTGATTTCTTCAACCCATGTGCAGGGTTAGAGGTACATGGGGGTAGTCGCCCACAGTAGCTATACCTTTTAAACTCAGGCAAATACAACTAAAGTAAGAAAAGTGAAATATATAACACAATCACTGCTTGCACTGTTTCGTTAACCAAAGCTGTGGAATGTTGGCATTTACTTTACATGGTTTGTTCTACAGGTAAATCCATAGTGTTAAAAAACAACCACTGTCTTTTCACAGTACAGATGGCAAGAGCTTATCCTTGCATTGGTGTCAGAATGGATCTTACTTACTGTGGATTGTTTTGATGATGCTTCCCTGGTGACAACACAAACTCCATACTCATTTCAGTCCAAACAAGTTTTTATTTCTACTCTGCTAGGAGGGCGGTCGCTGCAAGCATTTGAGATTTTCTTGCTACAAGAATTAAAGCTGTTTAGCTATTTTCAAAAATCCCTAAATCATCTCCTATAATACTTCCTTCCATTTTACTTGGAAGATATTCCAATTTAGATAAAATGAAAATACTGCTCTGATACAAAAGAACAGCATATTCCATAACACAGTATGTGAAAATTAATGAGACTTTTTTTTTTTTTTGGTCTCACTGTGGCTCAAATGTTGTTGCTAGAAAAATAAAGGTAAAATTGTCTAGAAGCAGAATAAATTTATCCCACTATTAACTACATTCCAGACTTGATTTTGGAAAAATAGAGTTTAGAGATGTTGAAGTATATTACCATATGCAGTTGGATTTGATCATTCTGAAGAACTGTGCCTTTTCACAATTTCTTTTGGCATCTGAATCTGATTGAATTATTTGTTTTGATGGAAAAAGCTGCAAGCAGAAATCCCTCCACTGGGAAGAAAAGAGCTGCCATAAAATTAATGGCATATATGCAGCTCGTAAGTGGAAGCATTTAGTACATTATATCTCTCCCTCTCTCAAGTGTTACAATGTGAGCCCAGTTTTACTAGACATACTGTATAAGCAAAAAGCAAGTGTGTTGTAGCTGTCCTAGACTTGTGGAATTTAGATCTGGAAATGACAAGTTCCTTTTTCTCAGCTGTCCTTCACCAACGCAGACCTCTTCCCTTTACTACTTTCTCAAATGTTTTATCAGACTAATTTTTAAATGGTTCACTGCTGGAGTTTCTACTGCTTCCCTCTAGAGAGTGTATCACTCTGATAGATGTCACTGTTACAAAGTGCATCAGCAGCCAGGCTCAAATAGCTTTTGTCCAGTTTCATCTCAATACAACTTCATGGGCTACATTAGAGAAATCGTCTCCCGCTTTGGCATCCACAATGCTCTTACTTGCATTATTCTAGTCTCTGGAAACTCACATCAGGACTGAGGTCTCTTTGAACCATGTTTCTAGTATAAATGTTTTATAAATTATTGCTTCACCTTGACAGCTTCCAGTCTCTCAAGACAAGTGACTTGGCAAATGTGAAGTGCTAAAGAGACAGACATAATATAAAAACAAGCTTATACAAGTGTTTAGGTACTTATAGACTGACAAGTGCACTGACATTTAACCTACCTTTCCCTCCTTTAAATGTTTGTTTCTCATCAGCCATCACAGGCTTGTTAGTTGCAAATCAGCCAAACTGAAAGTTTTCAAGAGTGATTGACATCTTTCTATATGGCCAGCTGCTGTTTTTTGCAAATATTTTTCTTGTGCAGAAGTACGCAAACATATGTATGTTATATCACATGGTATTATTCAAAGACAGTAGAAGAACCTAAGTTACCTTTTTGATTCCAGTGAAGCACCTTTACAGGCATTTCAGTATAAGTCTTGGCTCAATACGCAATGCTTGTCACAAAAGTTACGGTGGTAGGATAACACAGAAAGGACTAAAAAGCAAGATGAGAATTATAGGGTGCCATTAAAAACCGGTAGTGTCTTATCATTTAGAATCCAGAATCCAGGTCTAAGGATCTCAATGAAGGTAGCCAACGAATTAAGGACAGGAGAAAAATAAAATGCTCAAGACACAGTGAAAGAGTGGTAAAAGATGAACATAAGCAAGATAGTTGATTTTGCAATAATATGGGTAAAATGACACAAGGAAGGAATGAAAAATTCTATGGGGTATAATCGTTTTCAGCCAGAGGACATCAAGGATAAGAGGTCTTAAAAGGCAATCAAATGGTCCTACAGGACTCAAAAATGCATTGCAATTTTAAATTAGTGAACTTTTGTTCACCTTTCGCCACACATCCTTGCTCTTCAAGATCAAGTATTTTCTGTCAAAATCTCAAACTGAACCAAAAATATATGACATATGGCTTTGACAACGTTATCATGGATGCACGTTTTTCAGCAAAAATATAATGGATGAAGTGAAAAATATTCTGAACGAAGGTTTATCAGCCCACAGGAGTGACTTAGGATCATGTCTGTCCTCTTTCATTCTCTAGTACATACAGAGATTTATTTATATATTTTTGTTAATAAAAGAGTTTAATGAGTATTAGAAAAGCCAGCTGAAATGTTTGATTCTAATTCACCAGATGTGCCATGCTTGCAGCAGATTCTCTCAGGATAACAAGAGAAGAAATTTGTCGGCTTGTTTTACCTAATTAAGCAGCAGATCATGCACAGCAGCCAGGACAAGGGTCACTATGGTTGCCACCTGCCTGGGAAAAGCCGTCCCAGAGACCTGCCTGTTAACACTCTAGGGCAGAGTGATGATGGCTTCTCAAACTCTCTCACTGAAGCTCTTCAACCTCACATGAAATTATTAAAGATTCATTGCACACAGATATTCCACCTCTCTAGCAAGTACCCTAGCTGCCACAATGAAGCACCATTCCCAGGGACTCTCTGACCTGATTAATACTTTAAAAAACTTATTCAAAATCAAATACCTCCAGTAAGTGAGATCAAGGAAGACCTGCACTTATGACCCCAGAAATACATTACTGTAGACCTCTCCCAGGGGCTTGGGGATCTTCTTTCCCTGCTCAGAATCAGCCTAGAGTAAATCTGAGCTGGCCTCTCTTACACAGATGTCCTAGCTGCCAGCTTAGGGAGTCATTGATATTCATTTCAGTCAGTTTTGTGTGAGAGTGTCAGTACTTTATACACACTGGAATAAGATCAAAGGGAGACTGAGGGCACTTCAATCAGACCATCCCTCCCCTGAGGCACGGAAAGTGAATTAGAGGGAATATTAAAAAGTCTGGGCTGATACAACCAACAGCACTGTGGGTTTGGTCTCCAGATAAAGTAGATATTGTCTTTCCCAAACCAGCCAATAATTTCTGCCTGAGCTGTCACCTGCACACCCATCTCTAGGGGTAAGAGGGTAGCTCTGGCTTCAGCACCAGTTTCTTGTGACACTGCTTTCCCTCAGTGCCACATAGTGCTGGCTGTGTCAGGTCCTTGGTCTGCACCCTCATCTGGTTGCAGCTGAACTTAAGACTCTAGCAACATTTGGTGCAGGCCACAGAACCAGACCCAGCCAGCTGATATCACCCTAGAAAAAACAGCATTTAATCTAAGGGTTAATGAATTCAATGCAAAAAGAGATCTGTCACTCAGATCCAAATAAGATGATAATTAGGAAAAAAATAATATTTTTTAATAAAAAAATAACCCTTTCCAAAGCTAAATAACTCAAACACAAACCTTAAATACTTCAGAATGAAACATATTGGTTTTGAAGCATTATACTGAACTGATGCAAACAGAAGTTATTTCCAAATGACAAGTTTCTTTCTAACTCTTGTACTCAGAGTTCTTTGCAGGTGAAAGATGCGGTAACAATTCAGTCACCTTCATCATCCTTACACCAAACCATATATGTGGACTCTTAGATACTTTTTTTAAATGCAGTAATTGCAACGGTATTTGTATTACAGCTGCTTTAACTACAAGTTATTACAAGAAAAAATATATAAGTATATTCTTTAAAAAAATTTTTTTTGAAGAACTGTGAAATTAGAGCTACTTGGTGCTATGCTCCACATGATTTCAGAAGCACTGAAGCATTTTTACACAAGCACATCAGAGCTTATAGGAAGGACAGTCTGCTTATTTAAAAAAAAATGCTTTGGTGCTGAAGATGAAACTGACTCATTTGCCACTGACTCATTTCAATGTGGCATGAGGAAGCCACGGGAAAGTAAAAATAAAAACATCCCTACTCTAGGGATGTTGTACTCCCGTACAACAAACTAGTTGTATGTTCAGACTAGAACCATGGATATTTTTGCTTTTATGTGCCTAAAGCTCTATCTGTGTCATCAGTGCCAAAAGATTGCTTTTTGTCATGGTGGATAAACTCCTGCAGCAAATACACTGACAGCTTCCAAGTAAGAGTTAGAATATTCTCTTCTCATACTCTTACTTGTTCACACAGCTTTCATCATTAAATTATCTTCTCCGTATCTCAAAAACCTAGGAACATAACACAGTAAATCAACAGTTAGTTTATTAACCTATTTTGATTTCCATTATTTTCTGTATTTATTTCAGCCTAATAATTTCAGTTAACATATTATAGAATAATTATTTTATTTTTTACAGCAGCTATCTATCTACGGTACATAGAAGATATAAGGTTGACATATACTGCCAGCAACTTCTTATATTGTGCCTTGGCAGAAATTACTGTTCAGTCTGCTTTGGATTGTCTAAGACTCAGTCTTTAGTTCAGCCCCAGCCTGGGCTGTGAGGATGAAAGGATTCAATTCATCCCATTACTCCTCAAAGTGTTCCTAGCATCATCTGTGTAAATGCTTTCTGTTTGATTGCCATAATATTTTGGGGATGTAGAGCAAGAATGTGTGGCCTGAGATTGAATTCATTTTGTAACACAAAGATGAGCACTGTATAGTTTGGAATATACAGGCCATTGTTTTTTTCTTTATTCACACAGGCTAAAATGCAGTGTATTGTAATAACAGAATTGTAGCTTGGATAATACTAGTCTAAACTATTATCTTATATCACAGATTATGGCAAAATATGTTTCAATGAAGAGCTTTAATTAAAATGTGCTTCTCTGGGTTACTTAAGCTTTAGTGATCCTGTCATATGTGGTACTCTGACATTAAAAGTACTTTATATTGTCAGTCAGAAACACTGATGTCATATTCAAAAGTGCTATAGGTGAAAAATTGTTCTCCAGTTTCTAGATGAGCTTTTTGCAAGCATGCCTCAGAGCAAAATCACAAGCTGGATTTCACTGCCAGAGTTTTTCTCCCAAAATCATATCTATTAGTCCACATATAAAACCATGCATGAAAAGGAGCTGACAGAGCACAGTGAGGCATGAATTTCAAGTATATTCCAGCATCAAAGGTCAGAAGCAGATTTCCCATTTGAGTAGCAATTATAAATAGCCATCAGAGGTGAAATAGGATTGCGGTACTGGGTTATGTTGTGCTTCCTGTTGATTTTGAAAGGTTAACAATATGAAGAAAAGAAGAAAAACCCCTATTCCACATCTTAAAAAAATTAAATGCTTTCTAAAAAGAGTAGAAATGTGGTACCAGAGCACAATTTTTCTTCAGAAAGGTATTCAAAGACTGAGTCCAGAAGGAGAATCCAAGGACGTCTCCCTGTTCATGTACTATCTGTTTTCTTCTTCCACACTAGATTCCTCAATACATGCTGCATACCCCCAAAAAACAGACTGCCTAGACTAAGCAGCAAATGGCTGCCGAGGCATAGCCCATGACCGTGCTCTCCTGGTCACTTACAACACAATGAGGCCATGCAAAGTCCTCTGTCCTGAAAGCCTTGTCTCAGAGTAGTCAAATCCAACAAGGACTCAGGAAGAAGGATCTCCAGGACCACAGATTTCCCCAAACATGTACTGCTCTTCCAAGACATGTCTTCCTTTCTGTATCTCTTAAAACACAATCTTTTCAGCTTCTTTTTCCCCCTCCATTCATGGGTAACACTTGATTTGCACACCCTCATGGCAGCTTCTCCTTGGACACCATTCCTTGTTCTCTTTGTGGTCTTCTGTTTCAGCACATCATCCATAATGATATCCTTGTTGTCATCTCCATCCTTATTTCCCATGTTCTTTCACTTACACAAAATATACCCAATTCTACTCCCATATTACCTAAACTCAATAATTATTGCTAGAGGGAAAATAAAAATAAAAACCACTTGCCTGCTCCCAGTACATATTTGGTCGTGTTTTACTACTTTTCAGTGAGAATGCCTGGAAATATTTACAGAACTGAAGAGATAAAACAAGTCAGCAATAGGGCTCCTATTTTATGTGAAAATCCTTGTGATTGTGGAATGTTTCATTAAACATCTGCTGTAATTATCCTGTACTTTAGCATTTAGGAGAAATATCACATAACTGCTTTGCTTAAGCTGACTTTGCATAGACAAACTATGAAACACATCTTTATAAATTAAATGACTTTGACAAGTGACAATCCTCACAGCTACTTTGGCCTAATGCTCTCCATGACGGTCTCTGGATACAAGGTTTATCTAGGTGACATCATCAAGAAGCCAAAGAAGGAAATTAAACATGTCCTAGGTGATTTCCTCTGAACAGGCTTTATATGAAAAGATGATAAATAGAGCTCTGCATTTTGAACAGGAGGTTGCAGCAGGGGCAGTGCTGACAGGCTCCAGGCTCTTCGCCAAGGTATTTATTTACTTGTTGTGTCATGACAACTATTAAGCCACAATCTGAAGTCTTCCCGAGCAGCTAAACCTCAGAGGGGCTGGCACAGAGGATCTTGCTGTGTCTGTGTCCCCTCTCAGCAGGGAATAAGGAGTCCATGTGTTTCATTAGTGTGCTAAACACAAGGGTTTACACTTCACCTTAGGGACAAAAACTATTGCCCTTTTGGCAATGAATACCCAAAGTGCTTCTTTTGTGACTGTCAGATTTGCACTATGCTCCACATTTCTGGACAAGTCCAAAGCAAAACAGTTTTGATTTAACAACAGAAAAATATGTTTTAAATGGTAAGAGTCTGTGTTTGGAAGCAGTACTGGCTTAGATCTCTGCATATCAGGAAATGGCGTCTATCAGACATTTGCTAAATAGAAAATGACACAAAATTTCACAGAATGTTGGTAAAACTGCATGAATTACTACTTAATTAAATGGTTACAGACTAGTGACTGCTGACGTTACCTTTTACTGAGAAGAGCTTTCTAGGTTACAAGAGCAATAGTAAAGAACGAGAATTATAAAATAGATACTTAATGAAAAAAATGGCTATATTCATTTAAGATAATTTACCACTTGTGTTTGTGTAGGCACTGAAAATGGTTTCACTTGGATGCTATAAAAGCATAATTTGGTATGTAAGTTATCAGCCAGTACAAATAACATCGTTCCCATCTTATTCAAGATCTGAACAGTACTCACGGCAATAATAGAAAGGCTCCAGCATTAGGCAGACTCTCAGAAAAAAAGCTTATTTGAGCTTCTGTACAAATCACTGCAAAAGCGTGCACTAAATGTGGCTGTGAGATGAGGATGCAAACTTAAACCACCACTGAAGGAATACAAAAGTGGCTGGATCCAAATCACATTTGTGCACATTATGTACTCAGACACTGGGTCATGAAGCAGTAATTGAAAAATTATGTGTGGCTTTTTTGCCCACATTTGATTAAATTGCCTCTCTTAGTCACTTCAGTAATAGCTCAGTGATAGACTCTGCTACCCTACTTCAAAAGGCTCTGTTTTCTCTCCCTGGTCCTTTGCTTCTGAGTCTGGGAGAACAGTAAGCACCACAAGATGATATTTTGTGAGCCTGATTCTCCACTCCTTCCCCAGTGGCATAATGGTAATATCCTGAATTAATTTTCCTAAGCAAAAGGAAGAAGGAATCAGACCTATTGTCTTCAAAGGAAAGATCTTGTTCCCAGCACCTGCTAGTAAGATACATTTTACAACTTTTGAAGGAACTGTCTCTGTGCCCTAGATGAACACAAATCGTGACGTTTCAACTAATACTTGAAAGAAAGTGAGATTTGGGCAACGAAATTTGTTTTGCAGTGCATAAGATTAAAGAAGGCCCAGGACAAGAAATCAAAAAGCAGCACTGTTGTTTACAGTATCCATAATGCAATTTTCCCAGTCTGAACATAGAGGCTTCGCACCTTCCAATACAATATGAAAAGGCACCCACTTTCCTCCATAAACCTATAGTATTCAGTCTTGGAGCTAGTTTGGATGTTAATCTGCAAACACTATGAATTTGCATCTGGAGTGAGTACAGAAAAGCACAAGGTTGGAGGAGGCTGGCACTTTCAGTAAGGAGCTACAGGGTAGCTGTGCTGCCCTTCTCACTAAATTGTTGTCTCTGCCAGGTAATGCTGGAAGAGAATTTAAAAACTATGAAAGAGCAGAGAAGTGGGGAAATAAATAAATAAATAGAATTAAAAAAAAAAAAAATCCAGCTACAGAGCCTTTGTTGTCAAATGTATTCTGACACTGTTTTCATATTTACAGGAAAGCCAATAGCAGAAGAAAATTTTAACTTTCTACCAGCAACAAAACATCTTTGAAGATGATAACACAGCTGCCTTCACAGTGAACACTACTGTTTTGCTACCTGAATTTCAGTATGCATTATTGTATTGGTCTTCTCCATCCTTTTCCAGGTTTCATTCCAGAAACACTTGTTCAGTCAGTAACCTTCAATTATCTGTGATAAAAATGCAACTTGTGCTATTGATAGTCTTTCACTTGAAAATTAACCCTAATTAGGATAAGTCTTGTCTCTTCATCTGGTAGTTTCTTCCCACTTTAAACATGGAAGAATTGCTTAAAAGTAAACAATCAAAAATGTGCTGTTAGAGATAGGTTAAGACTGAAGTACTGAAGCTTGAAAGATACCTCTGCTAATGGCTACCAGGAATCAGTTGATCTCTCAAGATCTAGGACTGTATGTTTCATAGAGACTTCACTATTGAAACAATTTGTGAGGATTTAGGAGGAAGAGTCTCACAACTGTGTGTGGTAGAAATGTAAAAGTATAGAAATGGAAAAATGTCATTCAGAGGAGATAAGAGATGAGTGAAATTAGGCAGCATTACTGGACTGTGGAGGAACTGAAAGCACAGTGTAAAACTCTCTGGCTCTTATTCTGTGCGTGACAGTCTTTATATTTTAAAATCGAATTTTTAATTCTTGTACTCTTTTATCACTTCATTATAACAAGCAAAGTGACGTGGGACTTAAAGATGATATATGACAAGCCAGTGCCGTCGCAAAGCTGCTCATGATATGGCTGTGGCTTGTCCTGCCAAGCTGTGGGCTGCAGTTTCCATCTCATGCTTGTCCAAGTAAAGGAAACAACATGTGCCAGGCACCACAGATGGGTCAGCAGCTGGCACACGTGATGTTTGTGTACTCCCAGCCAACGAGATAGTTTTGGAAAACATTCAGGGGAGGCGTTAGAAAGCTGTCCAGTGCCATTGATAACAAGAAGAATAATGCTCTACAGAAGACTTGCTGACAGAGCAAAACGTTGGCATGCAATAAATACCACAAAACTTGCAACTTTTTCATTGCTAGCTCACCAACCAAATGCGAACCAAATCCAAGGAGGCTCTCACAGCTGTTTTATAAAAATAGAAAAAGACCCTCAATAAGACTAATAAACTCCCTCTACAATAGGCTCAGTACTTGAACCAGAGCCAATGCTAACAATCAGACCCCAAATCTGACCCCATGTCTTAAGTCATTGTCAGTTTTGATAACATTTTCCAGCAGAGAGTAAGAGGACATTTGCTGTGAAATTTAAACACACAACAGCAGCAACATTCTCCATGAGCTTGCTGCATCTTTTTAAACCATAAAAGTTTTCTGTCACCAACTCACTCAGTATGTCAAGAGGCAGAGAAAGAGGCCAGTGCCATTGTAGGATTATTCAACACTGTCAGTAGCTTTTCTGCAGACATATTAGGTAACATTGAAAAGAAAAACTGAAAACCCAATGTCCTCAGTCTCCAGGACATATGTAAATGCTGTATTGACTGCTCCCATGAGGGACTATCATCTTCAGGCACTTTATTTCATTATAATCTATTAGTTACTGTTGAACACAAGGACAATCTTACCAAAATACTTTGAAAGTGAAGCTAGTGAAGGACACTAGCATATGCATATATCACAGCATATGTTCAATGGCATTTTTCACAAAGTCTGTGTATGGTCCCATGCGCCTCTGACAAAACATTCCTGGGAAGTCTTCTCTGACACAGTCCTCAAAACCCAACTGCAGTTCAGCAGATGAGTCAATGCAGTCACTTTTTTTCTCCACACTGACCACCACCATCTTGCATGTTCATGTACTGCACTTTCCTCCATTATCCATTCACTGCTTACATCTTGCATTTGGCAATATAACCCTTAGAGCAAGAGCCAACCCCTTTGCCTTGCACAGTAGGGCTCTGGCCTCTAGGTGTTACCATAATACAAAGAATAAAAAAAAAATCTATTTTGGGATAAGCAGCCATTTTTCAAGCACAAAGTAAGGGTCTATGCTAATAATATGTAATTACTTAGCATCATTTTCTACAACAAACAGTAGTGGGGTGCTAGGCCGATATGAACCATAGGTTCATATTGCTTGTTCCTGAAAGTGTTTAATTTAGGAGTGCTGGAAGGTTCTCTTTATCACAGATTTTTTTTTTTCTTTTCTTTTTAGGTCAATAGCATGACAGTGGAAATTGCCCAAGGTTGTAACAGAGCCCTAATATAATTGAGAGGGGATGATACAGAGTGTTCTGACAAAAGGTCTTGAACTCCAGAACTTGCTTTTCCTATCCTTCCATAAGGCTTGAATTAGTTGACCTTTAGGTCATGCTATAAAGGATACCTTTTTCTACCAGGTTCTTTCTGGGAAAGCAGGATGAGTGGATTGTGCTGGATGGTGAGCAAGACCTCATTTTCAATACTTTCAGTCCACTTTTATATTATGGCATTGATTTTGACTTGTGTTTTATTTCATGCACTTCCTTACACTTTGGATAGACTTGTTTTTCACTAAATTAAAATAATAAATAATGATGCAGTAGAGTGCTGTTGAAACTGCAATACTTACTTTTACAATAGCTCTAGTAATTTCTGAACAGTTTGTTCCAAACAGAAGTAGGTAGGAGGAGGAGGGAGGGACAGTCTGTCACTCACTATTGTGGTTAAACACAATTTTTCTTCAGTTGCTTGCCCAGGGTGACACTGCAGCTACCTCATGTTGTTTTAGTCAACACCATCCCAGTAGTGCTCTCCAAAGCTAAAGCAGTAATGAACTTGGGGTCACTTTACACACCAAGGAAATTCAGGAGAGAAATCCATGGGAGGTCATATCCAGAAAGAGCTTCAAACAACGTCATTTGTTATACTTCAGTCTGAAAAGAGGTCTGATCCCAGGAAAGTCATAGCTTGTCCTCAGCTCCTAATAGTATCAGTGGGAACTGAGTTGGTTCAGTTTCATCTGCATCCTGAGGCTGGTTATAGTTTGTCTAAGTTGGTTGAAAAAATGCAATTGTATCAGGTTTGCTGGATGAAGTCAAAAAAATTAAGTGCAATAGGTATCTTGCCAAACTGTTTTTTTTTTGTTGTTGTTGTTGTTTTTCAAGAAGAGTTCAGTTAAGGACAGATTACTTTGTTGTGAAACCCACAATGAAGGTGTTTAAATGCCACAGATCTTGAAGCATGTTTTAACGTGTAGGCATCCACTTGAAAGAGCTGAGGAAGCCAGCAAGAAGAGTCCAACATCTTTATTTTATGTAATCTAACTCCCAAACAACATCCATACAAAATGAGCTCTGAAAGGAGTTCATTTTTCTATTTTTTTTTTTTTTGGAGCTTGCCAAGACCACTGGCTAGTATGGTCTTTCCCAAAGACAGAATAGGTTTTTCTTTGTGAAAAAATTAAACTCTATCTAAAATGGTTTGCAATCCCACTATATAAGTGACCTTCTAAACACACACACACACACACACACCTTTTTTTTTTCTTAGGCTGTTCTCTGGTCTAGGGCAAAGCTGCCAATTGCTCTATACATGTATTACTTTAGAGCAGCTGGCACTCACCTCACTGGGAATGACATAATTCAAAAATATGACATGAAGTACGTCCCTACTTTTATTGATTTTACAGGATGATACACTGAGCCAGAGTGCTTGGTGTAGTTGAGACCTATATGGGCAGTGGAAAACTTTTGTCCCATACCTCAAGAGAGAGACTTCCTCCCTCTGCCAGTTTTTACAATACCTGGTTATAACCAAAGAAGATTTCTAAGCTTTTATCTGACTTGGGGTCCTTTTTCTTTTTTTTTTTTTTTCTCTTTTTTTTTTTTTCTTTTGTTATTTCAAAAGTTTCACCTTCTTCAGTCTGTGTTTGGAAAGAAGAGTCAAGCGTCATCCCTTCCATTTCATTTCTCTTTTTATTATGTGCAGGCCCCCTGCTTTAGTAAGAAAGCTATGCGGAACCCTCCAAACGCCAAAATAACAGATTTTTAAGTAGAGCTTTTAGAACAAAAACACATGTGTATCATCATCAGAAACATTAGGCAGAAGACCTGAATTTTTCATCTGAGTAATTGAGCTTACAGATTTTCATGCTATTTGATACGTTGCATGGTAACAGCAATGAGGAAGATATTTCTCTTAAGCTAGGATGCTGCTGGAAAACCCTGGCCCAATTATGTTGATGCAATTGTTGAAACCACAGCCATTTCTTTCCTTCTGGCATCACCATCATCTTTGCCCCAAACTTCTGAACAAACTAGAGTTAAAATTTCAGCACCCAGCTGACTTGTTCTATTTATGTGGTGGTCTACAGCAGTTCCTCATTTTGTTGTGACAAGAAAATACTGAGCCAAGGATGGTATTTATTAGACTAGGTTAGACTCCTAGGAAGAAACCAGTAGCATTTTTGCTACTGGCATTTTAAACAAACAAAATATATTTATACTTGGGGGAGGCTTTAAAGGATTTAAAGTCTCAAAGTGACTAGTCTCAGTGCAACTGGCACCTAACTGAATAAGACAGACTACTTCACATCGCATATCCTACTCCTTGGGAAATTGCTGCATTATATCTGTCTAAGGCCTGGCCTACATAAATGAAAGGCATGATTCAAAATGTATGCTTTTAAACTAAATCATCTTCAGTGAAGCCAAAAACCTTCTACTACACTAAAATAAGAGTACACAACAGCAGCTTTCATTGGTTTTCATTGACAGTTCTGTCATTTAAGGAAACTCTAGTTAAATTGACATAGTTTCCTTGTATAGAATAAGATCATACAGCAAATGTCATATCATCAAGTTATAGGAAAGAGGATCATGACTTTTCCCTCCCAACTTCCCGGTGTCACTAAAAGGTGAGGCAGCTCCAGGAATGTGTGGAGAGACCCCATCCAGACTTTTAAATGCCCAACCAGACTCTACATTCCCCTGCAAAAAGGAGCTGACTTTTGTATCACTTCACAGTGAAACTGAACATTTTATAAGACTTCTAAGAAGAGAAAATAAACCCCCTTCGGTACATTTCTTTAGACATAGATTCCCACGTAAGTCAAGCCTCAGGGCATGGTGTGAGTTGGTTTCTCAAGAGGGCAAGACTCATGAAAAGAGGAAACAACAGAGAGAAAAATAAGAGCACAGCATTCCTCCCACATCATCAAGCACCAGCCTTTGCTTCAAACAAGGATCAACACATCACTGTGTGAGCAATAAGAAGTATGATAAATTTACTACAGTGTAATAAAATCGATTGTAACGGTAACTACTCTACTGCTCAGAAAATGTTAGGCTGGTTTCCTTTGGTTGTGAATCTAACCAAGACATTAGTCTCTAGTGTTTTCAGCTACTGAAGGCTGGCAAGATGGTATGAACTTATCTGAACTAAAAATAAAAATGAAAACTTTCCTTGAACAGTGGCAGTGGAGCACAATCTCTGCTCACTTCTGTCTTTACCACTCTGTGTCCACATTTGCCCTGCATGGTAAAAAGTGTTTGGGGGATTTAGAAACCCACTGAGTTATTGAGTTCTATTTTCTTCTTTATGAAGATATGATTTCTGGGATTTAAAATATTACCTTTGGGACTTGTGAATTTTGAATATGTCTGGGAGCAGAAGTAAAATTTTAGATAACTGCAACTTCACAGAAAAAAAAAAATACATTTCATTGGAACAATACTGCTCCCCAAAATAAGAAAACTCAAATATTTGGGTTGAAGAAAAATAGAATGGATTTTATTAAAAAATATTTGTTAAATTAATTATTATTAATATTTATTATTATTATTATTATTATTTACTAAAAAATTCAAGATTAAAATAGTTATTTCCAGCCCTTTTAAGACTTTTTGTAAGAAAAGAAAAAAAATCAGTGTTTTCTTTTAAATGTAGTAGTTTTCATTTCAAAACTTGATTTTAAGAAAAAAATTAATTAAATAGCCTATGATATTAAGAACAAATTTTTGCATCAGGTTGACCTAAAATGTAAATTTGTTTTTTTTTCTCTGTTATACAAGAATTTGAACCTTTTTTTTTTTTCCCTGCTTTCAGAGCAAATAGATTTTGCTCAGCTATATTTTCTGGTTTACCCTTGAGTCCCTTAGCTATAAACTAAAGCATTTAGGAAATCTCACAAATGTTTGCTACATAATCTGTTCTCGTAAAAAAACATGTATACAACATAGCTCCTTCCACTTGCTGGCTTAGACATTCAACTTATCCCACAGCTGCCTCTGGATCCCAATCTCCCCAGCTGCTGGCACTGGGACACTGGAGACCCCAAGGCCTCAGCCGCACTCCAGCTGCTGGTATTCAGACCTACACACACACGCTGTAGATCCCTGGACTAACTGCTCATAGACATAGAGACCACCCAGTAGCAGCCCTGGATCCTCACTCTCCCCCTGTGAGACACACACTTAACCAAGTGCGTCTAAGCTGACCCCCAGACCCCGTAACCTCTCCAGGATTTGACCTGGGCCTTCTGGTCCCAAATCCTCCAGTCACACCACTCTGAGGCACACACGTAGACCTGGCTTCCACGCCACCAAGCTCATTATTCACCAGCAATCACACGCACACCCTCACCTGCTGCAGGTGCTCTGGCTTCTGTGCCCTGTAGTTCCCTCCCCAGTGCCTGTACTTAGGCACCTGTACATGCACATGCACTCAAGGGAGCCCCTCACCCAGGAAAAGAATTACAAAAGGGATTTAGTAAATTTGGGGTATTAAACAACTGCACTGGCCAGCCACCTGTTTACAAACTGTTTCTCTGTTACCCCATAATGAGCCGCCCACCCTCAGCAGTTCCCCTGTCTGTGGTGATCTCAGGACAGGGTCTCCTGATGATGCCGGGTGGTGGGTGTCACCTTGATGCACTTCCAGGATACCCTGGCGTGGACGGGACTCAGGAGGGCTTGTGTCTCTGAGTGGGTTATTGGGATTCCCTCAATGGTCACTGTTCCTCTATGCTCCTTTGTGGGTGTGGAGACCAGATTCTCATCATATTTCCTTACAATACTGAGTGTAAGAGGCTGGTTTGGTAGAGAGAGAGTTCTTGGACTCTTTACCCTTAGCGGAGCTCCTCTTTACTCACATTCATGTCCCTCTCCTTGTTGCATTTTTTTAAGCATTTTGAGCAGATGCTTTCTTTGTAGGGTTGCTTTGAGAATGACTGTTGCTAGCACTGACTTATGATAATGAACAAAAGGGAGGGGGGAGGGGAGGATTTCTGTTTGTGGCTCTAATTGAAAATATTCATCCGTCAGTTCAGGAAAGAGGGAGGAGATTAAAAAAAAATGCTTATCCTTTGAGATTTTGTCAGTTGCTGATGTATCAGAAACAGATGGCAGTTGACATGACAAACTTACAAACACCCTTGGATGGTGTGGTATAGGTATACAAAGAGCTCTGAGTTCTGTCACAGAAGATGCACTCTGCCATACCACCCCACGCTGGAACAGCTTTGAACTGCTGATTCTTTATAAACTGTTCCTGCAGTTCACTGCAGTATGAAAGCTATCAGTCAAGATTTTACATTTCAAGAGGAATCTTCCATTCCTACAAATTCTCTCTTTTCTTTCTTTTTTTCTTTTTTTTTTTTTTTTTTGACAGCTTTTAATTTCTTCCAGTCCCTTTTGTAATACCCAAGCTCTGTTCTTCCACGTTTACTAGTCCATCTGCTGGAGACACACATTGCTACAAGCACAGATGATGAAGAGTTGAGGTAATTCTTCTTTCAATTCTAAAAAGAAATCAAAGTCCTGCTTCTTTTGCTTTGGCAGGATTTCAGCAATTACTGCAGTGGCTGGCCACTGAGCCAGGAAAATGAGGCAACTGTGGGAAGTGGGTTGATGTGATATAAAATGAGAATTGTCAGGTGATGAAGGCATTCATTGGCCAACTACAGAGTATGGAGTGGTGCCCCGGGCCTCCAAAACAGCTGAGAGTTCATAGTAATTCAAATCCAGTAATCAGAAAACCCAGCAGAAATTTCCAATATAGAAAATAAAACCTCTGGTGGTCCTACTTGGGGTAGCATCAAGTTCTGCTCAGGACTAGCAGTAGCAGAATGTAACCCTGCATTTGGCATCAGCTCTTTGCACTGTAGTCAAACTGAATTTTTTTTCCTTTTGCCTTAGTCTTGCTTATTCATCTTTTCCTTGGTTTGTTCAGCATTTGAATAAGGATTGTTAATTTCTGTACTTATTTAACAGCTAGGACTGCACTGTGGGCTGAGGCAAGGTAGGACTTTTTATACGTACTCTAAGATCTTTTGTGTCTGAGACAAAGTCTGAGATCTTTTGTGTTGCCTGTTTGGATCCTGCAACATCTGTGTAATAGTGAAGTTTGGAAAAAATATGTGGTTTTTGTTGTTATTGTTTTTAGTTTTGTTTTTAAACACCCAAAGGAGTTTTTACAATTCCTAGCTCTCTTCTAGAGAGTTGGTTGGCAAGTGAACCGAGAAACAAAAAACGTTTAATCTAAAACCATTAACCCTTGCTTAATGTCTTCAGTCCTTTATCCACTTCAGTGATTACGTCCTCCTTTGGAAGGAAATGGTCAGTCTTACATAGATAAGCGTATTTTGGTATATTAGTACTAACAATGCTGTTCCCACATAAGTGGGAGTTAGAATGAGTTAGAAGATTCTAATATGAGTTCCAACATGAGTTTGAAGTTACTTACTGAACTAAAAATGGAGAACTGATGCACACAAGGTAATGCTGTCATAAGGTAAGGTTTATTAGTCCAACATACTTCACACCAAAGGTAAGCTCTGCACAAATGATCACAAATATAAATGCTGCATTTAACCATCTATACTTTATAATTCCTCAAGAAAAATCTGTTGAAAAGTCTGGATGGTAAAAATGCATAAAAAGTGTAAGATCAAGTTCATGTAATTCTTTACGTTGCACTAAACAAGGCTCAGTCACCTTATCTTGCCACGCGTTTTCCTATGACACCCTGCATCAGGCAATAATATCAATCTTTCTGATCAAGTAAGCCAATATTGGCATTTATAAATTAAAATACATATGATTTAGTATATCCTTTCTGATCTGAAGGAGGATCAGCTTTACCTTCAGTTAAATGGCAGCCAGGCTCTGTTTTTTGCTCACTTTACAGTCTGGGCCAGTGCCCTGTCTCATAATCTTCATGAAAGATGATGTTCACTGTTTTCAATGTGCAAATCAGTTTTATCTCTTATCTTTTGAGTTCTTAGCTCTTTTCCTTATATTAACTCTGTACATTGCAAGGCTTGAGCCATAGACATGGTTACTTCCATACATATAAATTAGTATCAACCACTGTTTATAGATAGCAAAGGTACCACTTTATTTTACAGAATCTATATGAGTATGTATCTAACATATATTCTGGAGCTTTTTTATATAACCATGAATGATCATTTTAAATAATTCTCTGATACTGCTTGAGAAAATACTGGCTTATAGTTCCTGCAATCTTTCCTCACATTTCTTTTAATAATAAATTTAGTACCTTTGCCACAGTGCAGGAGAATAGCTGATTATAATGAGGCTGCAAAGTCTGATGACAGCCAACCCCATTACAGAGAAGAGCTGATGGATGTAGTAAGACACCAACTCCATCAGGAGCTCTTCAGTGATCAGGAAACAGGGGTAGGGGGGAGGGAAATGTACACAATGGAAACAAGGACATATTGCTAAAAACCAACTTAGAAGAATAGCACATGATGGAGGGATAAACATAGAAGACTATGGCACAAAATGATATACAGCTGGAAAAAAAAAACAACACATAAAAGGCAATCAGGAACTGCTCTGAAATGCATTAGATACAATAACGAGATGGGAGAAAGAAGAGCTTGTTATTTAAAGGTGGAAAGTGAGCTATTGCAGGTGACAGACAAAGTTGAAGTTTTCTTGTTTCACTTTGGGTGCTTTATTCTATATAAAGAGGTTAATTGAGATCAGACACTTAACATGATTATAATTGATAACAAGGGATGAAGAATGCTGGGGATATTAGGGAAAGAACAGCCTAACAATATTAAGATGAATTAGATCTTTAAAGTTAACTGTCCCTGTTGAGAATCACTTAAGGCATCTAGTTTAGGCAGTTTTCTTGGAAGACTCATGAGGACTCAATGGACTGAAAGCAGGGAAACAACTAGTACCCATCAGTGGGGAGAGAGAGAGGAAGGGAGAAAGATTAAAGTAGGTGTAGACTCAACAGTATATACTGATGCCTGGAAAAACATTAGGTGATGCATCATAAAGCAATCAATTTGTAAGCACCTCAAGTATAATCAAGTAATAATGAACTGCCAACATTTGTTAGTCAAAAACAATTTTTAATTAAAACAATCTTCCTTCCTCTTAATAGGACAAATTTCCTAGAAGACACAGAGAAAAAGGAGATGACTTTATTTTCACTTTAGTAATGCTTATGATCTAATTTGGTATAGCAATCTCAAAAGCAGACTGGAAAACTTACTAGAAGGAAAATGTATGACTGGACAAACAAATACTTTAAAAAGTTATTGAGTTCAGTGTCAAAACAGAGAGAGTATTTCAGCTAAAACAATGGTCTCGCCTATCCAGTATTTATTATCTGATTATTATTTATGACAGTGATATAAACAGTGAAACAGAAAATCACGCATTTCATATTTGACATGTCATCAAACTAGAAAACAAAGATTTTGTAAACATAATAAGAATTCAAATTATATTGATATGAAATTATTGGAAATACAATAAAATTCCAAAATTGCAAGATCAAAGCACTATATTAAAGAGGGAAAAAAGTCTAATTTTAAAATGTCAGACAATAGCTATCTTGACACCAGAAAAAGTTCTGACACTTGAAGTGGATTGCACACATCACAAGTCAATAATGTGTCATTGAAAATAGGACAAACATCATTTTAAGAAGCTTTACTTAGAGTTTTGTATACATGACAAAAGGAAAGGAATTATACTTTTTTCACTCAACCCTGCTAAGATTTCTAATGAAAGATCATACCCAGAAAAAATGGAGAGAAGTGTAAACAGCCTTAGAAAATGTGGTCCATGTGGGAAAGTTAAAACAAACAAACAAAAACTTGTTTTGTTTGGAGGAGAGACTAGGAAAGAGGTAACAATATGTAAAAGGTTACTCTAAAGAGTACAAAAATGTCTCCATTGTCTACATGCATGGACTTAGGAAACAACTCATGGGTCTAATCTAGAGGACAGGAAACTCAGGATAGATGTAGGAGAAACTGTCCAGGTATAATAATGGTAAAATGTCAGAACAAGTTTTTCAGAATGGTTTCATACCAGAGATTTACAAACTATTGGTCAACATCTGCCAAGAGACATAAAACTACACACTGATTCTTCCTCGAAGTATGCACGTTGATTAAGTGAACTCTTCAAAGGCTATTACTTTACATTTCTTTAATATCAAAATCAAGCATTTCTCCAATCCATTCAAAAAACTATAGTTAGTGACATCTCATCCTAAAACAAATCTGTACTAATTGGAACAAAGCTAAGACCACAGTATATTCCAGTGCATACTGTTTATTTTTCAATACTGATTCAATCTTATTGCGTAAATCACCACTTTCTAGTAAAGAAAAGTGAAAAAAAATGCCCTTCCACCTGACTGAAAGTTCAAGCTGATCTCAAAGGAAAATTTCTCCTTGTATATCTTAACACATTTTTCCTTCCTTGGAGGTTTGAATGAGAGCCAATTCTACACTTACTTATAGTCTGTGCCTTAACTCTTTCTTAAAAGAAAACAAAAAAGGAAAACAAACACTCAACAATGACAACAAAACCCATCCCAGTGTACACAAAAGGAAATGAAGTGTTAGTTCTGGGCAGAAGAAATGGGATGTTTATCTGATTGTGTCTTTCCACATCCTGTACCCTAAAATGTCAAGATGAGTTTTCAAATGTGTGCACTTGACCGCAAATCTACTAATATTAAAATCTGTGCTACCCAATACTGTGCATCAGCTAGAATTTTCAAACCCAGTAGCACGAGCTGTTTGTTTTTGTCCTGTGAAAAGATTGTCCTTGCCCGACTCCAGTGCAGCAAACCTGTTTTAAGAAACAGAACACATTTAAATCTCCTAGAGACTGGAAACTGTATGATTATTTGGTTTTCTGGTGGTCTCTGAAATACCAGCTTAGTTGAGAAGCTTTGCAAAATAAATCATCAGATATCTCTTAAATAAAAAATAATAATAAAATAAAATAAAGGTTACAACCCCACTCTTCCCCATCAACATCATAGGAAAGGTGAACTCAAAGGAAAAATATTAAGAAAGTTTCTACACTGATTCAACAAAACACATTTTGTTTGCTTGTCCTATGCCTTAGAAATACAAAAGACAGTACTTCTCTGGCCTCCATTTTCTGGGAAACAAAGGAAAAAATGGGGATGTTGGACTGAAAGAATATACTGGGGATGCAGATAAGATCATTCCATGAATTCAACCAGAAACTTCACACAGTCACTTTAGAAAAGTTCATTGTCAACAGTCAGAACTGTGGGGTAATTTTTCCTTCATCTAGAATTAATCTCAAATAAGCCACCATTTCAGAGAAGGAGGATAGACCCAAAATGCCGATCAGACAATTACTTTGTTCATATTTGAGTAGCTGGGCAAAAATAGCATTTTTGCAAAGCAGAATGCACATTTTTATGGTATCATTCAACAGCATCAATGAATATTTATCTTTTAAAAGTATAATTGGGCAGGGAATGGGACTAAAGTATCAAAAATTAACTGAAGTGGAAAAATCTTTCTTAATAAAGACACGCACAACAAATTTATAACTCTAGAGAAAATTAGAACTACTTTCATTTCTTCCTCTCCCACATCCCAAAGAATGTCTTGATGTTCCAGTTTTATGTATGATTTGTTTATTCATAATTTTCATTATTTTATTTTTTAAACTGTTTATTATAATCTCTCCCTTTTTGCTTTGACAAACAGCTATCAGCATAATAGTGTTTGGAACTGAGTGAATGCCAGGGAGCAGATGTTTGAAATGAAGTTTAGGCAACTAGAAACAGAGAACAGTATGTTGCAGCACAGTATTAGCCATTTAACTTTCTTCCCAACAAAGCCATGATTCATTTTCTTTTTCATGCAGAAGTGTTAGCTATAGGGATTAGTACCATGAGGTGAAATCCAGTGACCCCAATTTTGTGAGATCAGGATATAACTTGACCTGCAGCCAGTGGGCTGGGTTACATAACTCTAAGGTAAATGCTGCAAGAGATTTTTTGTCCCCAGCTTACGTCAGCTGATTTTGACTCCTGTGCTGAAAGTCTTTGCTCCAGTGATACCACATCAAAGATTTTCACTGGCCACTCCAGAAGAATGGACTTAAAACCATTAAATTTGGTTTTAGTCTACTATTATGTCTCATTTCACTTCACATGCACTAGAATCTACCACATTTTTCCTTTTCTTCCTCTCTTTTAATTTCTTAACAAAGCAGATAAAGGAATGATAGTAGTTGCTTACTATAAAATACAACTGCAGTTGGAAACTTTCCTCTTTTAATCTGTCAGCTGCTTTTAGACAAAAATAAGAGATTTTGCAACATGTCTTGAATAAATTCTGTTCACTCAGTTACTATGAAGGCAACTCATCCCACTCGGGATCTAGTTATATAGTTCCTTTTTCTTGTGAGGTTTTGAATAGAGGGCACAGAGGAATAAATAAATAAATTTTGTTCTGTCAGAGTCCGTTAAGAACAGACCACCAACAAAATAAACCACTATTTACAAACATCCAGGAGAATAAAAACAACATTTAGCCACTTCAGCATTTGTGCCCTACCTGAAGCTGCAAATATAATGCTGCTGATATAATTATTTCTGGTCTGAGAGTAGGCTTGCGTCATTCCTTTCTTCCATCTCACATTGATGAAGCTTAATAGAAACCCAGTTAAGCCTTTTTTGCATCACTGCTTTTGCAGTCTTAGGGAGATAAAACAGTTGCAAAGCAAGCACATAAATAACATTAGAGGGGTTCTTTGGAGGCAATCTATTTACTGATATTTATTTATTTATTTAAATAGGCAACTTTAAAACAGAAACACTGCTTCAATTTTATCTTTTTAAGGGATTTGAAAAGAGCAGGAAAGTTACATGACTATCACTTGAAAAAGATAGATGGACCCTCTCCAACTCGGTCAGGAGTTTTTTTCCACACAAGTCCACGCTTTCTGTTGCTATGTTGAATGGCTGGTCTGATTCACCTGTAGGACTCTCCCTACTCAGAACATTTCCTTGTGAGCAGTAAATATGCTCATTAACTTGTATGAAGATTTTCACAGGTCTCAATGCATCACTACTAGCCTTTCATGAATTCCAATTCCCACAAGAAAGTACATGACAGCCTGTTTGTCTTGCCCAGAAACAAATATAGGATGAGTATGAGCAAAATTAGACACTGGCATTATACACTTGGAACATTCTAGTGCCTTTTATCTCTTTCTCCATTTAACTTTAAATGATGACACCTGTTTATAAAGGCTTGGCCTTCTTCCCTTCTTTTCAGGCCTTCTTTTACCTTCATCTCTCCCACAAATCAGCAATTGATGATAGTTGTGGTCATCTGGGGAAGCAAAATCCTAACTTGTAGAGGAGGCAATACTGTATGAATACAGAACATGTAATATAAAACTTAAGACAAATTTCTAGTTTTGACAGGTGCAAACTTTGTACCTGTTTACAAACTTAAGCAAAAAAATATATCTTGCAAAATATGCCCCCCAAAGACACATCCTTCTGTCTCACTATGAGAAGTGGAACTGGATTCTACAAAAGTCCCATGAGAAAAGTGAACAGAATATCACCCTGTAAGAAAGGCATGAGTAAATAAATAAGTTGTTCATATGTGAGTAAATGAACACAAAGAGTGGGTTGTCCTTCCAAGTCACCAATAAAACAGCTGTCATTAGAAACAGCATCTAGATTCTGAGTAACATTACTATGCCTGCAAAGGTAGGATGGGGTACAATGGCTCCTCCTTTCCTGGACCAGTAGGATCAAAGAGGTTGACCACTTGTACAGAGGAGCAGGAGCCTTCCTGCATAAACTGTTCCACCAGTTATTTGAATATCAGAATATTGCAACATTTGGAAGGTGATCATCTGCTTATTCTTCATGTCACAGGAAATATCTGAAACTCAACAGGGACACAGATGGTGTGAAGCTAGTACATTCTTTAGAAGTTTAAGAGGCAATCCGAAAGACTAGTAGAAGTTTAAGAACTAAGAAGAGCACAGTGATTCCTTACTATCCACACACAGTTCATTCTGGGAAAAAGTAATGAGTTTAGCTGCCAGGAGAAATACATTCTAAATTATAGGGACAGTTAAATCTTCTACTATATTTGCCATCAATTTCAAATAGACCAATTCATTAGTTCAGACTCTCTGAAGGAAAAGTAAAGGAATCCCGCTTTGATCTTAAAGCTTAAATTACTTGGGTGTGCCAATATTAATAAAATATTTGATATTGGTCACTAGGAATTAATACTTTAAGCACAAAAAAAAAAAAAAAAAGACAGCTAACAATGACCCAGCCATACTCGAAAGTTTGGATACCACTGGCAAGAACACATTAATTTAACATATTTTATCATGGATATGTTGTTTGGTAGGACAATTTAGTTCTTAGATCAGTAACTTAAAGTGAACAAATAATTTTATGAAGGAGGTAAGCACATGCAGCCACTGTTTGTAGGTGATGTATCTGGTTTTGCAATTTGGAGTACCTTTCAGTTTCAAGCAGCAGCTCTAACAACATTAGCAGCAGTAATGAGAGGCTGCTAAACTGTCTAAAATTTGTACAAAGTGTCCAAGGGAAAATATGGATTTCCTTGAATTTTATTGAAACCATTTATCACAAATGACCTAAATCAGCCTAATTCTGTTTATATCCATCCATTCTTCAGTTAATAAACACATCCTTGGCTACATACATACATTAAAAACGTGAATAAAACCAAAAAATCAAAATAAAAAATAAATGAAAATAAAAAAATAAATGAAAATAAAATATTTGCATCGACTAAAATACTAGTAAACAACATGGACAAAAGGAAAAGTTGTTTTCCTGTCTTCTACATCTAAGAATCTAGATGGACTTCCAGCAACCACATGATGCAGAAAGGAAATGAAATTTGGTGTGACAAAAATTGAAATAAGAACACATGATTACCATTTGTGTTAATTTACAGCTGCAGAGTCTTCTCCATAATATATGCACACTCTACTTAGTCAATGAGAAGAAAAAAACAAAAAACACCCTGAGTCTTAAAATTAATTCCAAATCTTAGCTGACAGAAGATTAGGGCAAACTTCATTGACACCAAGAAAAGCCCAAAGCAGGATGAGAATGCTTGGTGCAGCTACAGGGAGCTTTGCCAGCCTGGAAGCTGAAACTGAACTGCTTTCTCCATAGATTTCTTTTCTTTTTTTTTTTTTCTGCAGCACCTTCCAACTTAAAGAGACCCATCCCAGATATTAAATACAGCAACTAGCTAAATCCTACCTGTAACTGTAAGACATCAGGATATAAGGAATTTCCTTTTACTACTTCACTCACTGTAAGACTGCTGCTGCAAACATTATCAATTAATTATTTTCTTCTTTTTTCTCCTTCCTCCTGTTCCTAGACCATACCATAAATGAGTAAAACTCAGGCAATGCTAAAAGTTCAGTAAAACTCAACTGAATTACCAGTCAAGTCCCGAGCCTGGGTGCTCGCAGGTCTGGTTGTCCCTGCCCAGTGCCTCCTCCACCATGTCCATAGCCCAGGATCCCACTTCCCTGAGTCCTACACAGAAATTTCTGCTCCTGAGTGTAAAGGGAGGCTATGTCCTCCTGATGCCCTGAACCAGCTCCATGGTGCAGCCTCCCCTGGGACAGGATATACTCTGAACCTCCTCCTATCCCCACCTCTGCTCTGACAGCCCTGCTCCAGGGGTGCCTAGGAAAAAAGTCCTAATCAGGACTGATATGAACTTAGAACTAAACAGTGATAAAAACAGCATTTTATTCTCTTATGACTTATAAAATGGACTGGCACTTCTCCTTAAGTAAGCTACAGAAAAAAGCCTTACTCAACAGGCACTTACTAATAGCTCAATTGAATATACTACAATAGGTGACAGGTAAAATGAAGTGGGATCAGGGGTGAAGAGGAAAGTTTTGATGCCAGTACAACTTTTCTTAACTGGAATCCACACTGAAAATTCAGGAAAGAGACTAAATGAAAAATGGAATTGAAACTACAGTCTACATCTGACACACAAGGGACGTTTCCCCAAGTAAAGGCTGAGCAAACCAGACCAGGAGGCTTTTTTGAATAACAGTTGCTCATGTCATCACTACAAATGAGAGAATGAGAGAAACTGAGAGAAAGAGAAAGGAGGGAAGGAAGAGAAAAGAAACAGGTCAATCAGGAACGCTAGTAACGTTTTTGTTTGCTTGCGTTTTTTGTGGGTGCTAATGATTATGCTAGGAAGAATTACAATATTGGTTTATCAGTTTGGGACACTTCGAATTTAAAACAAACAAAACAACAACAGTGTCATATCTTTAAAAGAAAATGAAGTATTTTTTTTTTAAATATGACCAAGATTCAAAAAGATATAATTAATTTCCCTCACTCTGTGATTTTGTTCCACAAAAGGAACAGTTCTGCAGTTTCTACTTAAACTCTCCCTTCTTTTGTTGTCTTCATCTCTTCCTATTCCATCTCTCCCCCATATTACTCCACAGTACTGTTAGTCCCACTCCCGTGTCTAGGGGAGTGACACATTTTGACACAGGTGTTTTTTTCCCTTTCCTCCTGGTACTTTTTTTGTCCTTTTGTCATCTTATTTTCCTTACATTTCCTTATCTCCCTCCCTCCAGGCTTAAGCATCATTTCCAGCTCCATTCCCTGACTTTGTATTTTTCTCCCTTCTCTCTCCATTGTTTCTTTCTGTCATCCTAGAAGCGAACTTCTCATCACTTTTCCACATACTTTCTACCTTCCTTCCTCATTTCTTCTTTTCCTCCTCATGCCCTTCATCATCCCCATCTGTACAATCACTACATGAGGAAGAAATGGTAAGATAAAGAAGAGAGAAAAGTCATACCCTGTATGAGACCTGCCTCTCTCCCTTCTTCTTGCTCTCAAACAGCATTACTAATCCAAGAACTGCCTTTTTCAAAGGGCAGAAGGCATCCATCTCCTCCCTGGGGAAGGAAGGGGGGGAAGAACCACTGACATACCCCTTCCTTTTGCTAGAGATGAAACTGATTTTGTTGCCCCAGGAGACAAACGAAAAACATTTGCCTGGAAACCAGAACACACAGTCTCAAATGCTGTTGATATTTCCCATGTTTCCAATCATGTCAGGAGTCCCAGAAATTCCTTTCAGGAATAGGGTTGACAGCTTCAAACTATCCTGCTGCTGACTCCTCGCTTTTAAAGCTTCTGAGAAAGGTGAGTTGCATTATGAATGAGCCCTATTTTTTAGCTGGGCAAAATTGTCAAACTGCCTCAGCGGGGAACAAAATAAAATAACAGTTTTAAAATAGTGCCCACACTTTTCTGCCATACTTCACTTTCAGGCATAGCTATAACAGAGCTATGATGCAGCCGTTCTACTAACACCAATGATCAAGACCACTGTGTGGGCACTCTCATCCCCAACTTCCAGCTAAGAACATCCGAATCTATCTCCTCATAGAGTACATAATGTCGGCACAGTAGGCACTTCTGAGCTGCATGGCGCTCATCAGCTTCATTTTTACAGACTTCCTAAACACTCATTAAAACAGAAAGACCCCCTTCTTTAGAGCATGGGAGGGGAGATATGTGTGTTTTAATTAGGAGGTCCTCCCTCCTGAGAGCATTGCACCATGAGAATATAGAAATATTCTCACTTACTTCCCACTCATCACTGAAATTAATGCAAGAATTTCTACTGACTTAAGGCTTGAATAAGATCCAGTGTAATTATATTACTGTACTTTATACTGTTAAAATTTTATATTATATACTGTAATTACACAGTATAGAATTAATTGCATGCAAATACGCTAGCACATATTTAATAAGGTTTTACAAGCATTCTTCAGGTAAATTACAAGAAATTATCATTACATGGTAAGGATGCAGCATGACATATTTTTGGAACACCTGAATGGAGTGTTAGGGTTTTTGTATTGTTACAGTCATCATTATGCCACCTACAGCAATACTCTGAGTTGATTCAGAAGAGCACATGCACACCTGTAATAGCTTAGCCAAAATGCACAGACATCACTGAAAAAAAAGTGTGTTCTCAAGTGCTGCCTTAAGACAGGATTTTTTCTTCACCAGGCCTTAAGCTTTCCATGTCTCTGCATGTCTGTCTACAGGAAAGTGTAATATATTGTATACCTTAGGCATGACGGAAGGCTTAATCTTGAACAATATAAAATGTCTACAGTTCTAGAAATATCTGAAAAAACTCACATTGGTTGCTAATATTAAGAGAATAAATCTAGAATATTTCATCTTCCTATAGTGCTTTAATGTGTACCTCAGACAGTTTTTATGCTGTGCCTTACTGTGCTCTCTAATGTCTTCTATCAGAATCCAAGATTTTCATGACAGAGACTGCTTTTCTTTGTGCATTCTGTAGATTACCAGGCATGATTCTGGTACTTAGTAAAGTATTGGGTCAGAAAAAGTTGAAATGTTGAAAACAAAACAGGGAACATCCAGAATAGGTTGCCTGACACACTGCTGCATGGGGCTCTCTCTGGCTGCACACTCCAGACAATTGTGGTGTGGTTTTTTTCACCTTGCAAGTACAGTGAATTATCCATGCCTTTAAGGGGCAATAATGTTTTCCTCTAGTAATTTAATTTATCAAAAAAAAACATAAACTAATACTTCTTGAAATTATGTCTAGCAAAGTTCTTACGAAAATCCTTACTGTCAGTTCAGAGGAGCTTAACATTTGCGACAACTCATTAGAAATATTAGCTATGAAATCGATGCCAGGAAACTCGATAATATGTGTATTAAGGTAAGAATAGAACACACAGGTTTAATCCCCCAGACTCACATATTTAAATGGGTTCCACTTATAATTAAATTTCACACTGTTTCTGACAGGAAGAAAAAGAAATAGCCTCAGTTGCTGATAATGTACTTGCCACACAATTTTGGCAGCTTTGATCAGCTTTGTCATTTCAGGCATCCGGTAGTTTTAATATTGATTCAGGCATTAATCAGAACACATTTTTATTTCAGAATTAGCATACCAAAACTGTTTTGTGAGTTATCATGCTAATATGTTCCATCAAAGACTAAATTAACATTTTACTGCTGTTAACCAGAGGCAACATTTCATATACAATTCAGATGACGTTGCCAAACTTTTCATATTACCAGCTGCTTAAATTTGAGGGTGCTTAATATCTGTGGACATAAAGATACATCTTCTCAAAATAACTGCACAACAAAGCTCGCCGAAATCTACTACTGGTATTCCCAGAGCTAACGAAGCTCCATGCTGTTCTAAGGTTTTACCATGCTTACAGTGGTGAGGTAAAGCACAATGCTCCAAATACCACTATGTAAAATCCCTTTCCATCTTCACCTTCCTTTCATTTTTTCAATCTTCTTTTAGTCTCAATGATAATATGAAAGAGGATAGTCTTTGTCAGTCTCACCTCTGTCCCTGGAAAGGTGTTGGAACAGCCTGTTCTGGATGCCATCTCCAAGCAATTGGAAGAGAAGAATGTTATGAGGAGTAGGCAGCATGGATTCACCAAGGGGAAGTCGTGCTCGACCAACCTCATTGCCTTCTATGATGGCATCACCAGCTGGGTAGATGGGGGGAGAGCAGTGGATGTCATCTACCTTGACTTCAGCAAGGCTTTCGATACTGTATGCCACGATATCCTAATAGCAAAGCTGAGGAAGTATGGGATAGAGGAGTGGACAGTAAGGTGGGTTGAGAACTGGCTGACT
The DNA here is from genome assembly GCF_040182565.1 of Anser cygnoides. NCBI lineage: Eukaryota > Metazoa > Chordata > Aves > Anseriformes > Anatidae > Anser > Anser cygnoides. The sequence continues at coordinate 68,336,236 of NC_089875.1, forward strand.
GGCTGAGCTCAGAGGGTGATGATCAGCGGCGCAGAGTCCAGGTGGAGACCTGTGACTAGCGGTGTTCCCCAGGGTTCGATGCTGGGTCCGCTCTTGTTCACCATCTTCATCGACAACCTTGACGAGGGAATAGTGTCTGCCCTCAGCAAGTACACCGATGACACAAAGCTGGGAGGAGTGGCTGACACGCCAGAAGGCTGTGCTGCCATTCAGCGACACCTGGACCGGCTGGAGAGATGGGCAGGAAGAAACCAAATGAGGTTTAATAAGAGCAAGTTTAGAGTCCTGCACCTGGGAAGGAACAACCAGACGTATCAGTACAGGCTGGGGGACGATCTGCTGGAGAGGAGCTCTGAGGAGAAGGACCTGGGGGTCCTGGTGGACCACAGGTTGACCATGAGCCAGCAGTGTGCCCTAGTGGCCAAGAAGGTCAATGGGATCCTGGCGTGCATTAAAAGGAGCGTGGCCAGCACGTCAAGGGAGGTGATCCTCCCCCTCTACTCTGCCCTGGTCAGGCCTCACCTGGAGTACTGTGTCCAGTTCTGGGCTCCCCGGTACAAAAAAAAAGACAAGGATCTCCTGGAAAGAGTCCAGCGGAGGGCCACAAAGATGATATGGGGCCTGGAGCATCTTCCCTATGAGGAAAGGCTGAGAGACCTGGGGCTGTTCAGCCTGGAGAAAAGACTGAGAGGGGATCTCATCAATGTGTATAAATACCTGAGGTGTGGGAGACAGAGGGATTTGGCCAACCTCTTTTCAGTGGTTTGTGGGGACAGGACAAGGGGTAATAGCCACAAGATGGAACACAGGAAGTTCCGCACCAACATGAGAAAGAACTTCTTCACGGTGAGGGTGACGGAGCACTGGAACAGGCTGCCCAGCGAGGTTGTGGAGTCTCCTTCTCTGGAGAAATTCAAGGCCCGTCTGGATGCCTACCTGGGCAGCCTGCTCTAAGGAACCTGCTTTGGCAGGGGGGTTGGACGCAATGATCTTTCGAGGTCCCTTCCAACCCCTTCAATTCTGTGATAGGAGAGAGGAAGGGAGAAGGGAACTGCAAACCCACCATATGTGAACTGTTTTCCTTTCCTGGGAGTGAAAGAGAAAGGCAAAGTAGTAAGACTTTCTTTTGCTTCTCTCCAGTTTCTTCTCATGAAAATTCCTAACCTTCTTTTAACACAACTGCTTAATGCTGACAGTTACCATGATGTGTTAGTGTTTTGCTGGCACAACTCTTGGCTCTCAACCCAGGGGTGTCCTATGGCAAGTGTACTAGCTTCAGTCTACATGTAAATGCACAGATTATGCATGCAGATACTAACTGCCAGGGAGCATCCACATGATATAGGTCAAACTTTCTGGACTTCTGTGAGATCTGCATAGTAATATTCAGCAGGATACCTGAGAAACTGTGTCAGTAGCAGTTTATATCTTGCAGATATAAAAAGAATTTTTTGCCAGGAGTCTGACAGCAATGGATGAGGGTAAATGGAAGTTTTCACTTTTCATCTATGAATGGCTGCTGTTCACTATGGGGAATATTGCTTACCTACTTCATTCAGACTTAGAATAACAAACCCACAAATTTGTCTTGCTCCCCGTATTTTCTGTCTCCTTATCATCCTTGCAACATGCTCAAGATTATCCAAAAGACTTTTTCACCATGATAAGGACCACCAGATTTGGGCAATGCAGACCATAGACACCAAATTCCTGACTTCTAATATCATTTTAGTTAATACTGCAAAGAAATACCAACTGCAGCTATAATGGACGGAGAAAAAAAAAAAAAAAAGGAAAAAAATGGATTATTCCTCAACTGTTCTTCACATCATTCACTCTGACATCCACAAGAAGTCTGTAGAGACTCCTGAGAGCAACCATGTTCCCATCAAGCTTCACTCCCTATAATCAAATTGCTGCAATTCCCATTAGTCTCTCTCTAAAAATGTCAAATGTTTAGCAATATTTTAATTTTAAAGGGAATAAGACTTGGATGCCACTACCAACGCCTGTATCCACAAAGAAAGGTCACAGCTCCTTAGCCAAACACCAGTAATTCAAGACTATTTGGGATGCCACTGTGACATAATTGTCAAACAGCAGCTAGGAGTTTATAATCACATCTAAACTGTGGGTACTGCTAATGGCAGATATATTTCTTCCTATAGAGGAGCTAAGATTACTTCCTCTTTCTCCTCTGGCTACTTTCCCAACCTGTCATCACAATCTCAATTAATCTGAGTTGAGACTCAGCCAACTAATTCATATCTCTGCTGTGGTCTTCTTTGCAAATTGAGGTGTTGTGTCACCCATCGTGGGTGGAAGATATAGATTAATACATGTGTTCTTTGTCAACAGAACAAAAATAATCAGATCCCTTCCTTTCTAAGGGTGGGTTTCCTTCATGTTAACTTTTATCCACCTGAAATCCAGTCCACTCTTTCTTAACTCCCTACAAAGTCAAAAGGAAGTAATAAGCAGAACCAGAAGGCAAGCTGTTTGATTTAGTGTAAACTTATCCTGCTTTCAGTGCCTGTTTCTCTCTTTTGATTGTGAAGCGAACCAAAGTTTCTAGCTCAGACTTCGGACCAGAGGTTTTTTGACCCCAGTTAGATCCCATTCTAACTTCTGAATAGCTCCTTTTCTGTTTGAACGGAAGTGAAAAGAGTGAAAAGAGATACCAGTGTCCAGCAGCATCCACACTAGAGAGGAGTTTGGGGGGGATAAAAAGTCACCCATACTTATCTGCTGAAACCTGTCTAAGAGGAAGAAGGAAGGTACTGAAAAAAAACAGCTTCATCTTGCTCTGATCAGAGCATACGAATAAGCCACAGTCCTTCACAAGAAACGCCACTGAAAACAGCTGCAAGGTTTTCAATGACAAAAACACCAAGTTATCAAACACTTCTTGCACAGATGCTATCAACCACCTCAATCTCTCTGGCACAACCATCCTCACTTCTTATACGCTACCTCTTTAAGTCCTCACTCTTACAAGCTATGTAACCATTCACACTGTCTTCAGACAGGCTGCAACCTCAGTGAAAACAATGCAGGTTTTCATTAGCTTCATACTAGATTTCTTCCAAAGACCTTCTTAAATTATGGCTTTTTTGGAAAAAAAAAAAAAAACAAAACAAAACACTCACACTCGCTTTAACCCCTTAAAGATATAAAAGCAAGAATAGCTTTCTTGTAATGAGTAAATGACACATTTGAAAAATAAGCTTTTTACATACAAATATTTGATATTAAAAGATATTTGATATTTTACTCTTAGTAAACATTCTCTTTTGGAACACAGTCTTCAAATCTTTAAAAATGAATTTCTTACTTGTGTTGATTTAACAGATCAAGAAGAGACCACACTTCTTAAAAAATACATTTAGCTTTTTAGAATCGGAGTTCTGCAATGAAGAATTTGCAGATTTATCCTTAATATTTTGATTGTGGCAATACAGCAAGATTTACTGAAGGGTTGGTGTCTAGCATAGCAAAGAGGTAAATAACGCTATTTACTAACACAGCAAGCTGCTTCTCTTTGACTTTCAAAAGAATACCTGTAACCTGCAGAGAGAGTTTTGAAGACCTTACTGCCCACTTTCTGCACCTTTGGGAGACCAACTGCCATTGAATCTCTAGGTCTACATATTTTCTAACACAAATAACAGTATCACTGTAATTGCCACTCAATTATGAAACAAGTACAAAATACTACTACAGCACTTCACATATAAGATGCAACACAGCACACAAGGGATCAATAACTAAGCACGGAGTATTTGACTAACGAGCCACCAGCCAAGGCTGCTTACTCCATCATTAGCGTGAAAGAAACCCTTGTGGTAGTTCAGTGATCTCTGCATCAGCTCATCCCCCACAGCACGACATGGCTTGTTGAAGAAGCAGAGACCAGAGACTTGCTTCTTTTCAGCCTACTGAGCCATTTGTATCAGCATTATGCTTTCAGAGCTGCCTTTTCCTGGGAAGTAATCAAACTCCTGTTTACAGAAGGAATCTGTTTTTATACCAAGACTCAAAAAAAAATAAAAAATTAATCAGGGAGTCACAATAGTTAACCCATTGGTGATGCAAGATGGGGTATTTAAAAAGGTTTTCTTTAAGCCAGGAAAGCAAATGTCCCAGAGTTCTCTCTATAAAGCAAAAATGGTTTCTCTGAAGGGCAATTGAATGCAGGTTCTGAAACACAGGTGATCTGACTTGCCCACTAAAGGAGCCTGTTGATTGTAAGTCAGCTTTTCTTAAGCTCCCTGCAAGCCTGACCTTTTCTAGTTTTCATAAACCTTTGTAATATCCCCGTCCCCAAAGAGGGGAAAAGCTACTACCTTTGACAGCAGCAGCTCCTCTCCTAGGGAGTAAGGAAGGCAAAAGCCAATATAATTATTGGGAACAACTTTGTTCATTTCCCCCCCATCACACAGGAGCTAAGCTGATGCTTGTAATTCGAGGTTGTTAGCTGTTCCCTGAATGGCATAAACAGTAGTAACTAGCAGTTGCAGCTGCTTTGTACTCCATTACACAGGAGAAATTGAGCTGCTACTAGTAATAAATCAACAGAATTTAGTTTTGATTTAACATGTATCCTTTCTTGTTCAGTAACTAATAATATTTTGATCCCCTTTTAAATGTTCCTCTCTCTCTTTCGTCACAGTGATCGCTTTGACAAACTCTGCTGACGACAGGCTAAAATTTACTTTTAAAAATACCTTTTTTACCATAAACTTTCCATCTGTATATCATCACAATATCTCTTCTATACAGCTAATATATTGGTGATAACCACATTCAATGACCAATATGTTGCTCACATTTTTTGTTTCACTTGTCTTTCTGTAGCATCTTGGGGCAGGGGGAGATGTACAGTGAAGACAAGCTGTAATAATTACCTGCAGTTGTAAATATGCACATCCAAACTCTGGAAGTGAGTCACTTCTGTCATAAAAGTTATGTAAACGTTTGAAGTCTGTAATGACAGCTTGTTCTCATTTCCCTGCTTACAGAAATTGGACTGCTGGCTACTATCAATTAGCATGTCCTGATACTTCCTAGGACTGTGATTACCAGTGACCATTGTGATTGTTCATGTGTCAGGATAGAAGCTGTGTGCATCTGAATGTCTTTTCCTTGGCTCTCCTAAGCATGATAACATCTTGTGTTGCTAAAATTCTCAGTCTGGCACTTCACCAAGCAACAGCTTGTAATAATATCTTCATAAAAAGCTAAGAAACTTATAATAAATGGAATAAATGGAATCTTATTTCCTGCTGAAGAGTATAAGGCTACACTAGAACAAGACGTTTTTCAGCTTGATCTCTTATCCAGTACCCAACTCCTAAACTAAGGAGTTAAAAGTAAGTCAAAATCTCACATTTCATTTATGAAAAGCACAGTGGTTTTTTTTGTTTTTGTTTTATTTTTTTAGGAACTCTTGGAAATAGAAGAAGAGAAATACCTATGAATTTTTAAACAGTCTATGTAACTTAGTGATTAATGATGAAATATGGGACTAGATAGTTTCTGCCTCTTCTTTAAGGAACTGCTTAGATGCCTGAGAACCTAGAAGTGAACAATCATACTTTACATCTTTCTTGTATTTGCTCTTGTATTTTCTCTGGATGTTTTCAATAATTAAGCTTACGCTTCCTATCTTACTGTTTCCTTAAAAATTTCAGCTGAAGTGTTTTGGTAGTGGTAGGATGCCTTCCCTTCAGAAACTTTAGCTAATAAAAGCTTATATCATGCTAATGCTATAAGGAGACATAATTGCCTGAGCTGAAAAATTCAAAGATCAAAAGATTAAGTTTCTTAATAAAACCACATTAGAAGCGTAGCCAGAAGTAGGACTGATATCAACAGAGTGAAAATCATGTGTTTTAGCTGCAGGAACATTTTTGCCACCTCCATATTTTGTATGAGATAGTTAGATCTGGAAAGGCTATAGTTAGGCTAAGCTATTACCACTGCAGCTTGCGTTCCTTGGTAGTTCAGATAATCTAGTGCATTGTTCTGTGTCATGAGATGCAACATCACACTAAATGCTGAACAGTTACAAAGAACTACCAAACACACAACCAAACATTCCTCTTTTAGGGATTAATCTTGTTGCTCTAACTCATGTCTATTTCAATTTACATGTGAATTTAGCCATGGAATACATGTGAGAAATAGGAAAATTAATTCTCCGAATTGTGCCCCCAGTAGTGAATTACCAGAGAGTCCAACCTATATGACAAAAAAAGTCAGCTGCATTTAAACAAGTTGTTTATTAATTGCAATCAGTTTTGTTCTTTCCCATCTGTTCTACAAAAGTCTGATTTCTGAATTAGAGGAAAGTAACAACCTATTTGCAACCAACTTAAAGCCTGCCTCCTGCTCCTTCATTCAAAAGAAGGAAAGGGGTAAGTTGTCTTTCTTTACTGCCACATTGTTATACATTCAATTCTTTGAAATAAATGGGGTTCTTTGAGCATGCCAAAGTATTTCAGTCAGTTGACAAGATCATTACCACAGTATGGATTTGATTTAAGATTATCTGCCAGACTTAACATTCAAAATACTACATCTTATAGAGCAGTTTTAGAAAGCAAATGGCTTAATGTTTGTTGCTTGTAAGTTTAGCAACTACAATACAGTAGGTTTTCTTTCATTTTATCAATTCTTGTCAATAAATATCTACCTCATTGAGAAGAGGACAGTTTCAACCATTTTCAGTTTATTTGAAAAATCAGGTTGTTTCAAAAATTTTGGTTGAAATTTTATTTGCAAGGTGCAGAGGAGGAAGGAATAGGTTCACAGAACTGATGAAGTAATGGAGTTAGCATGCTAGCTCCTTTCTAGAAATCCAGATTCATTTCTTTCTGGAGATCTGAGTCTACATCTCATCATCAAAAATTTGAAGTAGAGAATTTTATTTAAGCTCATTATATAAGCTAGTCAAAGAGTGGGTCTAAACATCTACTCCTGTCCTGATTTTGGTTGAGATAGTTAATTTTCTTCCTATTAGCTGGTACAATGCTGTATTTTGGATTTAAGATGAGAATAAGGCTGATAACACACTGAAATTTTAGTTGTTGCAGAACAGTGTTCACACAGATCCAAGGACTTTTCAGCTGTTCATGCTGGTCTGTCAGTGTGGTGGCTGGGCGTGCACAAGAAGCTGAGAGGGGACAGAACCAGGACAGCTGACCCAAACTGGCCAAAGGGATATCTCATAACATATTGTGTCATATAAATAAATATCATCAATAAAAACGGGAGGGAGTTGGCTGGGGGGTTTGGCTTCTGCTTAGGGACAGACTACCAGTCAGCAAGTGGTAAGCAATCGTATTGTGCATCACTTTCTTTGGACATATATATTATTATTTTCCCTTCCTTTTCTGTCCCACTGAGCTGTCTTTATCTCAATTCACAAGTTTTACCTTTTTTTCACATTCTCTCTCCCATCCCACTGGAGGGTGGAGGAGGGGGTGGGGAGTGAGTGAGTGAAGGGCTGCATGGTGCTTAGGTGCCTGCTGGGTTAAACCACAACATCTCGGCTGACTCCAGTAATCCAGTAACACCCAGGACAATTTACAGGAGGTATTTCTCACTCCTCATTGATGGAGCTATGCTATTTGGAGTAATTAGTCACTATCCCAAAAAAAGGTGCTCCAGGACAGGAGGAAGGACGCTTATGGACCACCACCCACAGAGTCCACTTGTTGGTCCTGTAGATACTGCCATTGTTCTATTTTCTCTAGGTAATGCTGTGGGGAAAAAAATATGATCCTATCTATCCCTTAGGATCTTGAGAAAAAGAATACATAGAAACAAAATTCCTTCTAGCAAATGAGGAGACTAAACATCCCTATTCCATATTGTAGTTCCCAATAAATTCACATTTTTCTGTAGAAATAAAGGTGAAGTTCTATCAGAGACAAAGCTAAAGTCTTGGTATCACCAAATTAAGGAGTTGACAGAGAACTGATAACATTTGCCTGTAAATGCTAAAAATGTGCGCAGGAGAAGAGAATGAAATACTTTTTGGGTTAGATTTGTAATGAAATTTTCAATCCATGGTACTTCTGGTAGCTCTTCACAAGCTCTCTAAGGAGCTGTCACTCATCAGATGAAGAATATTAGTCTACATTAATACTATTCATCCAGAGATTTTTTTTTTAATGAATAAACATCTCTGAGGCCATCCTGCCTTTTCTTTAGTGCATACATCCATGACAAAAGCAGTACAAGTAAACAGCTTACAACTTCGCTTTTTTTTTTTTTTTTTTTGTTTTGCTTTTTGCACGGTAAATGTGTTTGTGAAAACATCTTACATTCATAAACATCCATTGCTCTGTTCTACACAAATTACTCATGGTTAAATTTTCATGTTAATGGCATTGGGGAGTAGCAGAGAACAAAGCCAATGCAATGAAAGAAACTTATAAAGAAAGGCATCTCTGGGCCTTCTGGTTCCCTGTGTTATCACTGCTATAGCCTAGTCAGCTGCACATCCTAAATTTTGTGATAGTGTAAACCCAGAACCTCTAACTGGGAATGCTCTGGTTAACTCAGAGATGAATCAGAAAGGCTTGTGATGAAAGAGAAAAAGAAGAGAGCAAAAGTCCCATTGGACATGAGTTCTCCAGAACATTTTTATGTGGGTTTCTGATTTGTGTGTATTCTTAAAGGATCTTAATGCTCAATAAATAAATAAATAAATAAACAAACAAACTAATGTGAAACATGTATGGAAAGGAAACATGATCAGAAACATTTCTGAGTTTTAAATTGCTTTGAAGGAAAACCATGTATTTAAGAAGATCTGGGAAACCTAAAATATGATCTCGTCATGTCAGAATGATAACAACTTTGGTGGCACTGTAGATGTGAATCAATATCAGAGTGACACAATGTCAGTACAAGTTATCCCACTATAAAAACAAATACACCAAGAAATTTAAGACCCGGTTACGGTGTGTGCAGAAAGGGAAGCCTGAAGCAACAGATACAAAGATGAGGGAAAGGTGGTGCTCTATCAGTAAATCTGAAGTCTAAATCAAGCAGAAAAAGAAAGACAAATGCTGAAGGAAAAGGAAAAGGAAGAACACACATTACTTCAGGGCCTCCTCCTCTTCTGAGTGGCATCCACAACAAAGGAAAGCACCAATTCTCCTAGACAAAATAACATTCACCACAAGAATGGAGACAAAAAAAAAAAAAAAAAAAAAAAAAAAAAAAAAAAAAAAGGTTATAACTTTGCCAGGCCAAATTTTGGGACTTCCAGTCTCTCTGACCTATGTAAAAATCAGAGCCTCATGACAGGAGTACTTCCCATTGTGGAGATCTGCTGACTTAATAGCACCTTTATACAGCCAAAAAAGGTTAAGAAAAATGAAAAAAACAGGCCTGCGATGTGCAAATAATACAGGACAAGTTGAGAGTTAAGATCCTCACACATAGTAAAAAAAAAAAACTTTTATGCAATAGGTAGCTCATTCTTGCTGAAGAGAGTTACAGCCAGCAAGGGCAAATGAGACCTTTTGGCACAACAACACTCTGAAAGGACTTCAGTGTTTAGAGCTATGTCTGAAAGGCCCACGCCCAAATCCAGCTCACATGCTCTGATTATCCACACGCTGGCACAAGAGCTCTGCTCAGACCCAGGTATACAGTGTGGTTGAAAACAACAGAGGCCACAGATGAATTTGGGTGGGTACATGGGTCCTACCTGAATGGTTACCAAGAACAGTGAGAACATGACCTACAAGATCAGAAACCAACATCTGCACAAAATGTTAAAATTGTGAGAATTCAAAAAATGCGTTACAAAAATGCTCAGACTGCATCAGTGTTGCTAGGTTAGGGGTATCCCTGCCCATGGCAGGCAGGTTGGAACTAGATGACCTTTACGGTCCCTCCCAACCCAAACCACTCTATGCTTTGAGAAAAAGACAAGAAGCCTGCTGGACTGAAAAAACTAAGACTCAGTCTAAATGTTATGTGCTACAGAATAATTAAAGCAGGTTAGAAAACCATTGGAAGGAAGAACTAAAGGAAAAACTACAAGGTATATACTTTTACCAATTTTAGTAGTTCACAGAAGTCCAAATATAGTGTTTCAATACTCAATAATTGAAAGAGAACACAATTTAGGAACAGATAGTTGTTGCATGAATGTTATGGAGCTGAATAACCAAACCATCAGTAAGTGCTCTGATATATTGCAAAAATCACAGCAAAAACAAAAACACCTATACAAGTTTTTAGTATCTATGCAAAGCTTAATTAACCTGAATTCAAAAATTCATGCTAAAGTAAACTATTCAGGCCTTGGGTTCAAAATGTACAGCCAAGTTCTTACACTTATTTCTCCACAATGCTCATTTTATTTTCCCTTTCTTTCTGCCTCCCACTGTAGATTCTCATCAGATTTTAACTTGATTTTTCACTCCAGAACTTAAATTTGCTGTTTTACAAATGAAAACAAAAATAAATAAATAAATCACTTAGTTCCACAAGAATGCTATGATGGCAAAAGCCCGCTGATTTTCTCTTATTGCACTCACAGGCGTCTGTTTAGTAAAAGTTTCCAGTTCAGGTAGGCATTTTTAGAGGGTACTTATTAAAAGAGATTAGCTTGGAAGCTGTAGGGAAGTTTCACCATTTGGTATACACAAATTACCAACACAATAAACTACAGGTCATCATGTCATACTCCTGTATCATGCATACCTCATTGCCCCAGCTTGTAGCAGAGGTCTGAGTTAGAAGACATGAGATAATGCCTATATGACAACTCTCATTCTCCAAATAGTCCATAGCAAAATTTATTTCTAAGGTGTAAAATGAGGTTGCACATAAAATCTTTCTTGAGTAGACCAGATATTGACCTCCTCCGTTCCCGAATGGTTTCCAGGTCCAGAAACATGCAAGTGACCCAATGCAGAAAAGTAAGAGTACTCATATGGTCTTTAAATTTCCTCTTGAAGCCTCAGCTCTCTGACTCAACAGGTGATTAACTATTGCCCTGCAATGTAAGTAAAATACAGTCCAAGTGCTCATAAGGTCTTTGCACTACCATACATACATACAGATGGTACAAAGTACCTGGGAGTCTGACCTAGAAATCTGTCTATTCTGAGGTCCCTTTAAATCCTTTGCTCACTCTCTTTGGAGCCCTCACTGAAAAGCTTTTTGCTTCCCTTCTTTTTTAAAAAGTAACTCCATTTTTAAAAGTCTTTTTGAAAAGACTACCAACCACTGTTAAAGTTTCACACAGTGAAGTACCTAAAAACACTCTCCTGAAACTCTGTGATTTGGGAAGGAGGCAAAAGAGAGAGAAACAAGGAAAGATGGAAGGAGAAAGAGAAAGACAGCTCACTTGCTGTCTGAAAAAGAGCAGGAAGGTGGGATTAAAGCATTAGATGAAACAGTACAGACACAAAAGCACAAGTGACAGACAGAACAGGTTCATCACACATCTGAGTGGTGGTGTCTGCAGGCTGATTTTTGGCAGCTGCTTCTGCAAGCACAGCCACTTGCTGTAACTCTACCAGCCAATGGCTGAGAGCAAAGCTGAGCATTCATCACTCCCACAAAAAGCACTCTACCATCCAGCAGCAGGAATCCTTGTGCTACAGATCTGCAGGGCAGAGGATGAGCGTTATAGTCTGTTTATTCTTAGCTAAATTGCATAATTTTTAGGTATCATTCACAAGAAAGCTGGTAGGAGAAAGAAAAAAAAAAAACACAGGCGTTGGTTCAGCAGTAATGAGGTCTGCAGGTATGAGCTTACATAAACATATGCCTTTTACTTTGTCTGTTTATTTTGATTTTTCTACCCTTTTAAATACCTGAGTTGTCATCATTCAATTTACAAATGTTCAAATTGCCGTTCTAACTCAAAAGGCACACTGTAAGCCAATATGGGATGCAATTATAAACCTTTAGTATCATCACAAAGTTAAATGATAGCTTTTTATGAACTTCCAACTGAAAATGCTACATAGCTGGTAAAAATATACTATACTACTTCTAAGTGAAGCTGGAAACAGGACCGGGTGCTGACAGGAACCAGTTGCAAATGTAAAATTGATCACCAGTTGGCCAAAACTTCACAGACAATCAAGCTAATAAGAGCTAATCAAAGTGTTACAAGTTGAACAAATACATCCTTTCCTACCAGTCCCTCCTTTTCTTTTAATACCCTGCTAGCTCTGAAGTGTGAATCCACTCACTGGTCATTTAACAGAGCAATAGTTTTTAGAGTCCAGCCTTGCTCAAACTGAGACCGATTTCATAAAATAAAGCCTTCAGTGCTGGTGACTCCTGTCACTGCACATTACCTCCTCAGCTGTACTGGCACAGCTGGCTGATAGGCTTTCCTGTGAACCAGACCAGGAACTGATCCAGCTGGAAATAATCCCATTGATTTTTTTTTTCCCTTCTTCTTCAAGCTAAATCACTTTCCCAGTCTAGATCACAGCAGAAGTGGAAATGTGCAGGGAGGTGGCAGTTGTCCCTGACCTGCCTTGCTGCTGGGTACTTCAAAAGTGCTAAGCCACACCCTAGGAACTTCTTTTTGAGGCCTGCTTCTTTCAAACAGTTACAGATTATATACAAAAAAGCAGTCACAAATATTTGGTATTAAAAGCAGGTCCCAGAATCCCTGGACTCTAGTAAGGCGCATAGTGCAGCCTGTAGCACAGCTGCCCTCCTAATCTGTGCAGGACTATACCTCCGGGACTGCATTGCATGGCATTGACATTACATTTTTTATCTTCCATTTTCTTCTCTACAACAGCAAGTTTACAGCAGCTAAGCCCAGAATGTTGGATGTCCTGTGCTCTGTCAGCACTTAATGGAGAAGAAGAGGCTCAAGAAAAGCACACAAGTGTTTTCAGTCTACTTTGCCAGCTGTAGCCCCAAATCAAAAAATCTGCTTAACTTGGAAAAGCTGAGTTGTAACAGACTGTCTCACTCCACCTCAGTCTATCCAGGACACTTCAGTGAAAGCTTACACATGCAATTAGCGGCAGTCTTGTGCAAGTTCTCTGTTTGCAGAGAAATCCAAGCTTGGGTTCAGATGAGCAATACATGCAGGTTGGAGGATTTATAATGTGGGGTTGTGAGGAAATCTGTCTTGGCAACATGCACTTAACGGATGTTATAGACATGCTGAGTGTTATTCTGCTGAGAGCAGTTTGTTCCTGCAACATTCATTTATTGCTTCAGGGGACTTTAAATATTATTACCTGTTGCCCAGATGATCACAGGTATTCAGGCGCATACAAGAAAAGTAAGCTTTCCACTGTGCTGTTTTACTGAGACACAGATGGAGCAATATGATTTATCTGAAGTCACCCAGGGACACAACAGCAATCAACCTCACCAAGCCTATTCCCAAAAGCACAGCCAGCCTTCATAATAGATGCTGACTAAGAACACAGTAGATGTTAGGAGTGGAAATGGATTTGTCAACCAAATTCCCTTTATTGCTATAAACGGTTTACATGGATAACAGCTTGTTGGGTTGTTGATAATTCATTAAGATGTCTTACTAGGTCATCCTTTGGTGAAAAGAGAAAGTCAAAAGTATAACTCGGTCTGCTGTTGTGACAAGTCTGTGAGGTGGCTATATTTTGGCTAACTTGTTGGCAATTAAAACACAGGACTTCTAAGCCAGAGCATCAGACTCAGTGTCAGGTGACAGACAGCCACACAGAGAGGCAAGAGCTGTGGAGAAACACATAAAATTGTCATCTGTGAGTTATGCTTGTGGTCCAAAGTTGATGTGACATCACTGGAGCCATGTACACAATGTTTATGATGTCTCTACTGTCTGGCATTATCTGCACTTGTTCTTTTAAGTCTAGTGATGATGATCTCAACCCAAGTTCTCATTTACACAAAGATCATTTATATGATTTGACTGTTACAAAGGTTGCATACTTTTCATTGACACCTGCTGTAAGATTGTTTTTCACTGGCAGTGCAGTAAAAAAAGACCATGAGATAAACGGGAATCATGTCCCTGTTCTACCCTGCGTATCTCACTCTCAAACATATGTTGCAGAGTCTATAATGGTTTGCTGTAACAAGCAATTCACTGTGGAACAGATGATGAATCAGTTATAATGTTTAACTGCTCTTGGCTAAGTACACGAAATGGCATGTGCAGTGAGCATATTTTAGGATTTATTCAAGAATGATCATTGAAACACTCGTGTTCTTTGCAGGAGATGAGAGGAAATAAAGACTTGCATGTTTTTTAATAAATCTGAGACATTCTTTGAAAGGATCTGCTCCCTTTTCCCCATTTTGTAGCATTAACTATAAAGTAGTTTGGCAGAGTTATGCTTAAATGAATAGCTCTAGCTCTTGTCACTGTGTATATCTTGGAGGAAAAAAGATGTTTGTGAGATTCTCCTTACAGATACAGCTGTGCTGGGTACCGCAGGGAGGCTGCCCATGTCAAGGAAGCCTTACATTGGTAGTCCTGTTTGCTCTCTGCCATTTAGTTTCCTTTCTGCTAGAGTGGGCTTCTCTAGGGGAAAGAGCCACACTATACCTTCCCTATACCAACAAAGTTAGAGGACTGTTTTTGAAATATAGTATTGATAATTGTAAAAATAAGTTGTGTTTTGATGCAATTAGCACAATTTGTCCTGACATCTGTTTTACGCCAGAGGTTTTTCTTAAATCTGAATATCTTAATTCTTAGGACTGAACTTGCATCAAGAATCTTCTTCCCCCTCTTCTGCACGCTTCTCCCCTCCGTCCCCTTGATTTCCATAAAAATCTGCTCTTTGGCTGGTTTGCACCCCCAGTGGACAGCTATCATCAGGCCCTATTACTCCTCCTTTCTTTCATATCCTAATGACCACTTTTCCCTGTTTGGGTCAACATCAGGATGTTGACATTGAATGTCTCCTATTTGAATTTCATGCCAGACTGGTGCCTGGTGGTTATCTGATCAGTACATGACATCAGCAAAACTCAACTTACATGAACGTCAAAGAACAGAGAAACTCAAGAGTCAGGAAAAATAATTCCAGCCTTTTTCTTTTGTGTTATAACAATGCAAGTACTCACCGACTGGAGAGCGTTTACTTCCCCTGACATCAGATACAGTATACCAGTCCTCATCTAACCTAATGTGCTGACTTAGCTTTACAGAGTTGGGATGGTCATCTTTTTCTCCCACAGTCAGAGCACTGGGAATCAGATTTTAGGCTTCTGAAGCCAGAATTTGTCATCCACAAAGGGATGAAGAACAAAACTGATTGAAACAAAGCTGCACCGCCAGCGACATTTGCTTCTTGATTCTGAATCTGCAAAAGACTACAATACTTTACATAATTCACATATTTTAATGTCAGGATTACATGCATTGTTTTACACTGTTAATTATAGCACCCTGGCCAGTGCATTCTGCTTCTGACAATTTATCGTAGTTTAAAAGATGCTTTCTCCAATTTCATCTTCACCATTGACTAGAAGATGAAAGTCTGAAAAAAGACACTTAGTTGAGTGTTTTCCTATTGATTTATTGTGAAGTATTATAAACTTTTTTTTCCCCCAAGTATAAAATAGCAAAACAGTTAAAATCTGGGTGGCATTTTCTTTAAATAACTGAAAAAATATTCCACATTGAATCTATGAAAATAAGGTGATTTTGTATAGATGTTAAATAACATTAAGCCATTAGCCCACAGGTAGGAATATTCATAAAATACCACAGGCAACAACATGTTATTCTCCTGTTAACCATAACAGCATCAAGTTCCCACGTCTATAAGCAACATTAGACCATTCTCTAGAAAAAGCATTACTTACAAGCTTTGGGTTAAACACCATAACATTAGACCTTCAATTTCAGCTATTCAAGGTTTAAAAGTACATCCTGTTTGGAGCACAGTGCAAGAGGAAGAAGTGTGCTGTGGACCTCATGTTCACAAGGTAAGCAAACCATGATGAGAATCTAAAAGACACTGTGAGAAGTTGCTTATTGAGCAACTCACACAGAGACTCCTTTTCTCTGCCCTTAGACCAGCATACACCACCCAACTCTGCAGCCTCTTGTTCACTGACTCTATAAGGGCTTCAGCTGCCTGATTGCAGTGTCAGGTCTGATGTGGCACAGCTGTATAACCTCAGATCAAATTGCTGTGAAAACATCTAAGCTGGTAGAAAAAGCTCTGAAAGGCCTTGTCTGGGACCTCTGTGCTTTTGCTCAGGAGCTGTATTTCATCTCAGGTCTTTGCTGCAGCTGCATTTTAGCTACGCTGGTGGCTTGCTCTGTTTTCTGCTGACCCTGAACTTTCATTGCTGATTTTGACTTCCTGGCTGGTTCTCAGACCTGCCTCATTACTACAGACTTGTGTCTCAGGAAATAGCACTAACAGGAGCAGCTGTCTCTGTCCCCTCAGAAACCTCAGCCCAGATGGAGCTCTTGAGAGAGGAGCAGCTCAGGCCCTCAGATTCAGCAAACACCAGGAGCTCTCCCTGCGGCAGGGGCTGGCAGATCCTCCTCCAGAAGGTGCACACCCTGGTCCCTGTGCTGAGGGGGGGGTACCCTGGTGGACATCTTTCTAGACTTCTCCATGAAGAGGAGGCAGACAAAGCCTTCTTAGACAAATGGAAAAAAACATAATTTCAGGCCCTGACTCTCAAGATTGACTAGAAGGGCAACATGTTAGGGTATGAGAAATCCTATTTCTGGAGTTTGCTGGGGACAGGTTTTGGCACAGATACTGGACAGATTGAGGGAGATGCTCATTGATATCTTCTGTTCCACGGGAAACTGTCCTGAAGGGCAAAGGTGCCCAGCAGGCCTGTTCAGCCTTCATGCAAAATACAGTCCATGCTTGCACTTGGGACAACAAAGACTGTGTGGTAGGACGCCACTGCAGCTGGATGGGGAGCACCTAGATGAGACCACCACCCCCTGAAGGAAACACACAGAGAGGGAGCAGCCAGGACTTCCCCAGAGTAGGGTGGAAGCACTGCTTGGGCACATGAGGATGGAATTAACAAGGACAAAGATTGGCTGAAAGGTAGAAGTGACATGGGACATGCAGGGCTGCATGGGTTTCTACAGGTGCGTGAGCCACAAGATGGGGGAAAATGTTGGCCCAATGATAAAAGTGGAAGGCAGTCTAATGACAGGACATGGCAAAGACTCAGAGCCTTCCTTGCCTTGACCTTTACTGGCAAGGCCTACTCTCAGGCCTCCCATGTCTCTGAGCTTAGTCACTGAGCTTGAGGGAGAGAGAGGCTCATGGTACGTGAAGGTGAATTTAGGGACCACTTAAGTAAATTGGACGTACATGGGAATGAATGGGATACCTCTGAGAGTGCTGAGACTGCTGTCTATTCTGTCATGTTAAGATGCAAATGTGTGAAAATTAAAATATGTATAATTCACAAGGAACAAGAAATGCATGAGAGAGAACGCAAGTCAGGAAAGCCCGAGAATTCAAATGTCAGTCATGAACTATTCTCACCAATGCCATTTGCAGAGTTCTCTCTTCCCATTCAGAGTTACTTTAGATTATTTGAAGCTGGCTATTTGACTCCATGTTGACACTCAGGATCCAATTTCTAAATTGGATCACTTAATTCTTATCACATAGAGGAGATATGCAAAATATTCCCCAGAAATGTGCCATTGCACATTTTACATCCTGGAGAACTGAACTCAGATCTACAGGATCCATATATGGGTAATTAATGAATCTTCTCTAACTAGCCAACCACATGCCCATTACTGAGCTTGTGAGTCAATACTACTAATTCACAATGATGTTGGCTGGTGGCTGGGGATTGTCCCTCTCAGTGTGCCACTGTTTAACTCATGTTTATGACACTAATTACACTGGCACATGATAAATAATTCAGGCTTCCTTGGACTCACACACAAAACATCAGTAAGGTTTATTCGTGCCCGTTAAGCACTGACCCATACTGGAAACCATGCACAGTACATGCTGTCCCAATTTTCCTCACAGAAATTGACAACTCCAGATATAGCTGAGGTTGCCAGACTTGTTTTCTGGACTTGTCTTTTTTTCCTGACCAGAAATTTTTCCCAGGTGGAATACGAAATGTCACAAAATGTCGACACTTTTATTAGTGAGGTCCAAGCATGATCATCAATGAAGTACCCAGTATACTGTATGCCTGACGTACCTCCCCATAGGCCATGCTGGTGGTCTGGATGCAGCAGACTCAAGTCAGATGTAAAAAGGGTGAAATAGGGTTGCCATTTCCTAGATGTGTTAGACATCCCAAACAGGTCTGTGCTGATGGCCTGTAAATTTACAGTAAATCTGAGGTACTCAAGAGATGCCAACTCATGTGTCACCTGAGTTTATGGATTACATACACGCAGGTTAGGAACTACAACTACCTCTGTTAGGGAGATGTAAAACATAGCGTGACAATCATTTGAGAAAATTCAGTGGTGTTACCATTCTGAAAATGGCATTGCCAGATAGAGATCTCTTTCACAAGCCTTATGAGCTACTTATTTACTGTAAAGAGACAAAGGAAAAGGAGACTGCACAAGACTAACCCTATGTCTGTCATGTGAATGCAGAAGTGTTTGGTTATAGTGAGTGATAGGACCATTTCTCAGAGGCTGTTTTCCAACATGGCACAAGCATCTCAACCAAGCAGTGGGCAAAGCAAGTACTGCTAATGAGGAAACTGGACCTGTTTGCATGTCTCCATTTCTCATGAATGCACTGAACTAGTAGCGCTCCTACATATCAGTCCCTGCCACATGTTGATAATGTAACTCTTATATATTCAAAACTATGGATAAAATGTGGGGCCAACAGAGAATAACTGAGAAACCAAAGGCCATTTCATTCTGTACATGTAAAGTATTTGCTGCAGTGAAAGCTTGTTACAGCTTTGGTTTAAAACAATACATTTTAAAAAATGTGATATCTTGTCAAGACTCTAGATAGTGATCTGCAAATTACAGGAAAAAAAACACTATATTCATGAAGAAATAATTTGTTTACTGAAGTTATTCTCTTAGCTTTACTGATTGGTGTCATCTGTGTTTTCAGAACAAAGCATAAGTCCCTAACTCTATGACAGTTTTAGGTGAGTTTCAAGACCATAAATATAGCAAAGAGGAAATAGCTGAAAATATATTGAAGAAATTTGGCTCAGCTTTAAAATATGCAATAATTTAATTAAGAATAAGAAAGCTAAATTTCACCCACCAGCCCACTCCTCAGTCCGCACATTCAAAATACATCACATCAAGAACTCAAGCACTCTGTTAATTTTTTGTTATAATAGAGTTTTTGGTACCTGCTCTATCTATTCTACATCTTTACTGATAAATTCAATATTTGCTGAAATTAAATTACTTCTGAAATAAGAAAATACTTTATTCACATGCTCAGAAGAACAGATCTTGCACAAACCTAAAAGTGGTGTTTTTATTCAGGAAAAAAAAAAAAAAAAGGAAGAAGAATAGAATTAAACTGCTGAGACAGATTTCACTCAGCTTGGAACACTTTGCTTCTTAAAATGGCAGTCACCACACTGCTGTCCCTGAAGCCAGAAGAAAACAACACCTTTTCAATGAAAGAACTGCCTACACACAATCAAATGTCATTCTCAGTCAGGCATTTCCATTCCATTCCTCTTGTCTAACATATTTTTTTTTTCTTTAATTCATTGTTGGATGGTTTTAGGCTTTGGGAGAGTTTATACCACAATGTTGAGGCCAAACATGTCTATCAGAAGAGGCGACTGGCATGTGTTCTTTCTCATTTTCACCTCTAGATTTACCATCTGCCACATGGCACTAGGAGAGAGTCGCTGAAACATTTGTGTTCTTCAAACATTGAACAAGGAACTTGATTAGTAAAAGGAACATTGTATTAACCCTACAGCTATTGTTCTTCTTTTTCCATTCTATTGCAAAATTTTTGCATAAAATCTCTCTGTGCATGGTTTCTCACTGCAAGCCAAGATAAACAATTTACAATATCATCACAGCACCAAGCACACTGTTACATTTACATTGCCTTTAGGCTGATAAGAAGTGTGATCATTTTCTTTTTCATTAATCACATTACCTTCATTTCAGATTTGAAAGTTGTTTCTTCTAACTGGCTAATAGTTAATCAGTCAGAAGGTCCTTTTGTTAACTCACTTAATATTGCCTCCCAGCATATTCTTAACACTTTTCTCCTTCAAGTATTGCTTCATTTGTAATTTTATATCCAAACTCTCTGTTCTAAACATAAAGCCCCAGGGGGCTTTATTATTATTGCTGTTATTCTTTTCTCTGCATTTTTCCCTATGCAGTGCTTTTTTCTGAATCTAGTAATTTGATCTAGAAAATCAAATCTAGATTGTAACAAACACTTTAGAAATCAGGCTACTGGAGCTTTCAGCACAACATGGAATTTACATTACACTGTTTCAAAACACTACTGTCATGTTTTCTTGTTGCCTTTTTAAGTATTTTCAAAAGACATTTGGGTAGCCTATTAAGAGTTATCAAAAGATGGTTTTATTTCCAACTATGTTGTTCTTACAATTTGACTTCAACAGATGTGGAATTAAGTCTTTAAAGCTCAATTAATTCTGAGAAATTGAGGATCAGTAACAAAGAGCTGTTACCTAAGACAATGTCCTCAAGATAATTTCCATGCAGTAAACAACATACAGTGTTCCAATACTTATGTTACAGAACCATTTTTTGTGTGTACAGTTTCTAGTCACTGGAAATTAACAATAATATTATTAGTCAATTTTACATATTTAATCATTTATTTCAAATCATTTCAGTCTTTGCTAGGGTTTACTGTGCCAGTTTTAAATACAATTCCAAAATCTACTATCTACTTACTTTACTCATTCATCAGAAATCTCTTCAACAATCTTCTCTTTGCTTGATGTTACATGATCAAGAAAAAAAAAAAAAAAAGTGGGGTTCAGAGTTTCTTTCTATGCCTTTTGGGAACACTGTATCATTCTAGTGTTAGAAAAATGTATTTTTTATTATGACATGCGCTTTTGAACAGTTCAGGAAAAGAAAAGCATTGTCTTCCAGAGCAAATGAAGCTGATGAGTTCCCTTCCTTTGCTTGGAACATTTCCACACAGAAAAGAGTTAACACCAGAATCACCATTATCTTCAGCATGCAGCAAATCCTAACTATCCTAGATTAACAGGCCACAAGTTTTACTACGTAGAGTTTAGTAAATTATATTATTCTCCTTAGAATAGGCACAGAACATATTCTGAGGTTTAATTCCTTCAGTTCTTCCTCTCCTAAACTCAAAATATTGTATCCCCCTTACCTAAATCTGGTTAAACTGATAATCTGTTTCCCTCTTCAAATAGAAAACATTGTCATTATTCTTAGAATCCTCCTCAGCCATTTTTCTCGTTTGTTTTTTCTGATACCTAGTTTACTGAACTTGATTATCTCAGACTATGCCAAATATCTACCAGATAGCATTATCTCTGATTTTCACACTTTTCCCAAATTTAGGTATTAACTCGAATCAAAAAATATATATCCATTCATAGAAAATGTCAAGGGTGAAAACACTCCTGTTACAAGATCCGGGTAATACTGATTTATTTATAGAAAACATTCTGTATCTAAACACAACATAATACTTAAGCAACCTCTCCAGGATATATCAATAACGTTTTTCAGAAACACCAGAAAAAGGAAAAAAAAAAAAAAAGGGAAAAAAAAAGGAAAAAAAAAGAGGAAAATACAACAAAGATTACATTTGGAAATTCAATAAGTGCAAAGTATTACTGTTAAAAATGTTAGATGAAAATGCCACATGATTTCATCAGTTTGCCAAAAAGAAAACTTAAGCCTCTCAAGAGATTCTACAAAATCAAAATAAAAGAACAAGCAAGCAGAATTTACTACACACATTCACCTTTTTCTTCTGTTGGAATACATAAGCATTTTTCATTTATATGTATATATACCAAAAGGTATTTAAAAATGTTAAGGTTGCAAAATCAAGTGCTGAAAAATTCTAGGATTAAGATTGCAGTTCCACTATCATTGTTGATACGTATACATCATGATGTTTGGCAGTTCTGATGCTTTTCAGAAGTTGAGAATCTTCACAGTGCTTCCATTCTGTTTCATCATAGAAAAAGGGATCAACGTATTCAAACAATTAATTCTTACTTCTTACCTTATGAATGCAATTCCAGGACAGTCAGGATGTTGGAATCCTCTAATTCTACCTTATGTCACGCTTTTCATGCTCAATCCATGCTGCTGCATACTCCTCTCTGCAGCTTTGGGGTAGCCAAGTAAATCTCCACTGAGAGTTATTACCCAAGGACGACGTAACCTGGTGTGCTGAGGTCTCTGCCAGCATGTGCTCTGTTTGCATTTACTTAACAGAGGAGGGAAAAGACTCAGAAAGGTCTTACTAAAAACCTTTAAAGTTCTGGTGGCAATGGACCTCTTTATCTCTGAGGCTATTGCCAAGGCCACTCACTTACATTTTCAATGCATGATCCTACAAGGCTTTTCCTTGTGGCCAATGCTTCATTCAATATACCACTGAGTGCAGTGCCCTTATATAATTCACCTTTATGATGTGTGTGGAGCCCAAGATATCTTCTCCAGCTAGATAATGGACTAGATAAGTCCATTTATATCACACGTGTACAGTTTCTACAATTCAGTTACAGCCTAAGGCTAATATCTTTTGTTTCCAAAATTTTGGACTTTTCTTTAACTTTTCTTCCATTATTTTCTACAGTATCAGAATTATTTTCTAATTGTACACATAAAAATAAAAACTAATACTATTATTAGGAGAAAAGGAAGTAAAAATGCACACATATGTAGTTGACATACTTTTTCTTGTTTTTAACTTTCTTGAGCCTTTGCTGAAATTCTAAAAGAAATTCAGCACTGTGTGGAATATTAGATGTTCATGGTAGTTTTACTGAACAACCAACATTATCAGAAATATTATCTAGAATAAACATATACAACTATTATACATTTACTCTGCATTCATTAAAGAATTTTCACTTCAAATAACTTTGAACAAATACCTGGAATTAACATCCCCATTAATAAACCAGATACTAAAAAACATGCTTGATAACAGTGTAATTGTTGCCAAAATTAATACTTTTCAGACACTATTCTTTTCCCATGTTTCATATCAAATTAAAAATTGTAAGAAATGCACGATAGACTGACAAACAATATATGATACAAAGCAATGCAATGGAAAGAAGCAATGATATGTAGGCTGTGACGCTTAACAAACAAAAGGTAGTAGTGGTTAGCAAAAAAGGTGCCACCACAAACACCATCTTTATGTGGAACATGGTGCACTTCCAAAGAGCAATTCATTGCACTCTCAAATACGTACGAAATATGTATAATTTTTTTAGGTAATTCTATTTCTCTTCATTACACAGCAATTCCAAAAATTAATGGTTGTACAAAATATTACCACAGAATTCAACCATTCTGTGATTCTATAATATAACAAGTTACATCACTAGCTGTGAGGGAAAAAAAAAAAAAAAAAGAGAGAGAGAGAGGATCTAATTTATGGGGAGAGAGAAACATGAAATAAATTTACTTTCCCACACACCCAGTGCCCCCATACTTTCTCTCACCTGAAAAGAGGCAAGTGAATATACAAGCTTTGACTGAATTTCCCTTTAATGCTGTTAAACATTAGAGTGTTAAACATAGAGTGTTTTGTTATACAAGTCCAAAGAAGAGGAAAACCAATGGCATTCAGAAAAAGGAAGTTCACATAAATGCATCCCAAAATGTTGGAAGTCGCAGTATTTCTTACTTAATGCTGTGCAGACATTCAAGGTGCTTTTTACTTCTTGAATTTGATACGTCTTTGCCCAAATACAACATATTTCCCTTTTGCCACCAGACAAACATCTAAAGATGTTGTATGTATTGCATGTGAAACTTTATTTAATTCTTCTTGGAAAGGAAAAGATTTTCTGAGTTGCATTAATGAATATTAACTGAAATATAGTAAGTGAAAATGTACATAGTAATCAGAAAAAAGGAGGAATCTTATACCAGCATTTAAAAAATAAATTTCAAACCTATGAAATAGCTTAAAGTCAGTGAAATAGTGAATATCCCAAGTGGCAAATATAATTTCTGTGACAAGAGTTGATGGCATATGGAAATATAGGATAAACACAAGGAGCATTTATATATTCAAAACTGAACATATGTAAATGAAAGGTGGAATTAACAGTCATTTTTATTTTAATGTGCAAAATTCAGACAATAGGCACCAAGATACATCTGTTTTTCAGACTCTTATATATGAAATGAAAAAGAAATAAACATTTCAGCCTAAACTAAAAAAAAAAAACCCTCTTATTCTATATTCTGTAGTTTAAATCAACAGATTTCCATGTTGAGAATCATCCATTCTCAAAGTTTCACTAGACAATAGTATAACTGCAGAGATGTCTTCCGATTGACAATTTAGTTGTGGTTCACCTTTGCTTGATTTAATTGCATGATCATGCAAAGGAAGATTAAATTAACACCTCTTCTCCTCTAAAGAATGATTCAGCCCAGATTCTCTGCATTATTTTTCATTAGATAATCAGGCATCTGCAAAAGTGGAAGACTAAATAATTAATCAATCACTGAGATAAAAACATGAAAAACTAATGAGCCAAGGTTTATATAAGAATCACAATCCGTGTATGATGGAATATGTCTGGCTCCGATTTATATGTTTATTTAGAGTTCACCTTTACAAGTATTCAAAACGAATATCTATAGCCATTTTAAAGGTCAACAGGATTGAGTATACTGATGTTTTTATATACCAATCTGAATTATTTTTAAGGCTGCACCTGATGTGAGTGACTTTTGAATCATTCCTTGATCTTTACTGAAATAGATCAGTTAGCAAAAGAAATTGCGTTTCTCAGCAAGTTCCATCTAATGTATGGAGATTGCCATCTCCTTTGGAAAGGTTACAAGACACCTGATCATGTTAATCCTTCTGTATAATAACTTCTCTCTTTTTTTTTCTCTTTTTTTTTTTTTTTTAATATAGAGCAAAACAGGCAATGTTTTCCCACTAAATTTTGAGTCACCAGGTATTGCTAGTCCTCAGTTGATTCTGGGTTTTAATGAACTTGTATTGCAAAACTGGATGTAGTAGAAGTATTATCCAAAAGTGCTGCAAGGAAAAGGAGAGAAAAAGGACCGTATAAGTAATAGAAGAGCAGAAGGAAAATATTATATTGGGAGCTGAAAATGCAAATGAGATCAGGCCAACTGCCTTACATGTGTCAATGTTTAAACTACTGTCTGCAAGGGAATTATAATATATTGACATGGTATGGAGATGTTTGTTGACTGTCCCACTTCACTCTGTGCCATATTTTCATTTATTCTGACTTCTCAGAGCAGAAACACGTCCAGGCAGGACAGTCCATTCCTGCGGTAAACATCCTAGTCTGAGCTGCCAAAGTTTTTGGATATCTCCAATTTAAAGCTCTGTTAAGAATGTTTTTGGGATATTTCTAAGGGCAGTCCAGGACCAAAAAAAAAAAAAAAAATATATATATATATATATATATATAAAATGGGCAGCTGGAGAATAGAATCACAGAATCTTTTAGGTTGGAAAAGACCCATAAGATCATCAAGTCCAACCATTACCTAACACTACCAAGTCCATCACTAATCCACATCTCTAAGTACTACATCCACACATCTTCTTAAATGCCTCCAAGGGTGGTGACTTCACCACTTCCCTGGGCCAACTTTTCCATTAATTTAGACACCTAAGAGGGAAACAGTAACATAATGGATAGGGTTTTGTACAATCACAGGATTTTCCAGTGTCTTGGTGGGGTAGCAGGGTGAATGAGGCATGTGACACGTAAGAGTGGTCTCAGACAGGAGATGGGAACATTTTCTCTGATGTGTAAAGTAGCTTTTTTTTCTCTTTAAGAAGCATGAGAAACCTTCTCTGGTCTTTTCTTCTTGCTGAACCTATTAGAACAAATAGAAGTGTAAGAGTGAAAGCCAACCAAGATGGAGAATTGCATTTTTTTATTGTTTTTGTTTTTGTTTCAGTGGCCATTGGCAACCTCTAAAGCAATAAAATAAAAAACATGAGATCTCCTGCTTGATCGCTAACACACCATCACACTAACAATTAAACCATTAGCAAGGGCTCTGTGTCATCTAGCAAGCAACCTCTCAGACAAAGCCTGGGTATGATTTAGCAGTTAGTATGGGCCAGGAATCATCTCCAACAAACTGTCTGAAAATGGCCACGCTTTTTTAGTGGGTATCAGAGTTAACGGCATGGACAGAGGTTGTATCATGCCAGCTGGCCACAATAAACTGTCCCTGCTCTGCTTTTTAGATAATGGATGTAGCCATTGGATTCTGCCAGCCCAACAGCCTGTCTGTGGCAATGACAAATAGAATATGCCTAAGGAAAGCATTTAAAGAGCAGGAAAGGCACACAGTAATATTTCCCTTGGTGTATCCTGCTGGCTTCCAAGAAACAATCAACAACCTAGGGATTTCATGAGTCACAGACTGCATCTAGATGAATTGATTTTAACAGCTTCCTCTTCCAAATTCCAGCTGTTTTCAGCTTTGCATTTGCCATTTTATTTAGGTGTATTTTTAGAACAAGCTCTCGGGACACCAGGGGAGCATGATCTGCCTCTTCCAGTTTCTAAGACCAGCTATGTACAAGCTGCATTTGGTCACACCAGCTCCAGGAGAAGTAATGGGCTGGACCCAGAATATTAGGAGTTCAGTCCTGGAAATATCCAAGTATTTGTCTGGTTTGTTAGACTTCTCTTTTAGGAAATTAGTGACCTACTTTAGGCTCCCATGTGGAACAGAAATGTTTTGTCTATGACAAAAGTTCCATCATGAGATGGTGTATTTTGTACACTTGAAGCTCAGGTTAGCAATGTTTGATTTTATTTAAAAATTTGATTTTTTATTTTGAAATTTAATCAGCACGTCATATGATTTCTGTGTTTGTTTGCTGGTTGGTTTGTTTGTTGTTTTTTTTTGTTTGTTTGTTTGTTTCCTTTTGTGTGTGTGTGTGTGCGCACGCATGCGTATTTTCATGAAACCTACCAAAGCTTCCTCAGTTGACAAACCTGTATGGATAATTGAAGGCCTTCATATAAATAATTTATTTTGAAGTTACTTGTTCTCCAGTTTAATTAACATCTCAGCATGGAGTGGAAATGTGTCATGTGCCTACACAAGAAATGGATTTTTCAGAGTTCAGGAGCTGGTGTCATTGCACAGAGAGAAAGTGGGGATCTTTTCAAATGCACAGAAATTAGAAGAGGAAAGCAGACATGAAACCTTTTGAATTTCCAAGAGGAGAAAAGGAGGGGAAGAGCAGAGGCTGTTGGTTTGAGAGGGGAAGACAGGTCACATTCTCTTTCATCAGTCACCCCTTGGAGAAGAGAAACCCCATAAAAAAAATTACACCAGGCTATATATAGTTCAACTGCCCTTTACATTAAGGCAGCTGCTAATACACTTTAACAGGCTAAGGAAGTTACCAAAACCAAGATTTGACTTTTCTCATCTGTCACAGGAATCCATGACATAAAAGATCTAGACAAAACCTTACAGGGCCTTGAAGATGAGCAGTGCAGTAGCAGATAGCGCTGCTGGTGGAGGTAGCTCTTGTCTTTGTGCTGATCACTTGGAGGTGGCTTACAAGCCAACTGTGGCACATATGCTACAGTTTAGGAATCTGTGATCCGGGCCAAAATATGTGTTTTTTAAAACAAAAAGACAAAAACATGCTCTAGCAGATTCTTAGTCTGTGCCCAGTGGTACTTTTACACGTATTAAAAGCCAGTTTTGTTCCCAACTGTTTTTTAATGGTTTTCAAAACATGGTGTCCCTGTTCATCAAGATGTATTATTCTGTGTCATATTTCCTGGTGCAAAAGAAATTGAATTAAAAATAAATTACTCAGAGTAATTATATTACTCACAAACACTTTGTTCATGACAGATAAGAAACAGACCTGTTACTAGCTGTATTCTAATTACAGCTGTAAAAGGATTTAGTAATATAGTCTAAGATGAACATTAAATTACCTTTTGGCTTCTCTTATGCTACCTTGGTCAGGAAGGTTGATTGGGGTTATGAGCTAGGCCATGAAACCTTTCTTCTACTGGCACTTTCATTATTTTTTTAAAACTTTTTTTTATTATTATTATTAAAGGGAAAACAATTCTGTATTTTTATTTGATTTTGTTTCTAAATTAATTTTCCATCTCATCTGCTAAGGAAATGAGATGTAAAAACAGTTCCATACTGTGTGTGAGCACATTAGTTGAGGAACATACTTTCGGACTTAATCTAGCTAACACTATAGCAAGGCTACATTTATCTGGTTTTCCTATCAGAAAATACGAATAAAAATGAATTAAAAAAAAAAGTGAAAAAAAAATCTTATTTTTCCGTTAGTAAAAGAGCTTTAAATGTATTAACATATATATACATATATATACATATATATATATACATATATACATTTATATATATGTATTGCTGTTGCATTTAATCAGTCTTAGGAACCCAGGAAGTCTTAGACTATCGGTGACCTGGGAGGATAAGCAGTACATCACCGAGATTTGGAAATGTCTCAGAATTTGCAAAAATCTCTGTCACATTATAAATGCCTGCCCTCTGCACCATTAAGAGGACTGGATTACTGATCTATGTATCACACCTGAAACAACAGAATTCTGATTTTGACCCCACATCAAGTTCACTCTACTGTAGTTATGAAGACTCCAGCAGAGTTATTTCAGAAATACATCTGTGCAGCAGAAACCAGTAGAAAGCCACAGCTCTCTGATAACACTACATGAGCTCATCTTCATTCTCTCTCATATTTGTTCTCCACTCTCACACCACAGTCAACCATTGCCTCACTTTCCTTTTATAGTGCAAGATGTCTCGGACAGAGACTACCTATTTATGACTTCCCAGTCAGAGTTTCTGGACATTTCTGTAAAGCTAATGTAAAATAATAATAATATTCAGACAGAATCTAGACAAGACAGAAGCAATTACTGTACCAAGGATCTTCATGTATTGTCTACAATTTGTTGAATAATAAACTGATTAATAATAATCTGATCTAATGTTAATCTGTTAAAAGCTGACAGCCAGGTAACCCATAGAACCATTTTGCAATTTCTTCTCATATCCGTAATGTATCCAGGCAGTCTACCTAAATCAGAACATAACAGGTTGCAGTACCCATTCAGCACCCTTAAGATTTATTTAGCTTGCTTTGGCTGATCATCAGTCCGCACTTACTGCTCTCTGCAATTCCATCTGATGATGCCCACTGGATGCCTACTTTTTATATTTTCCTGCAATATCAAGTGTTTTCATTTTTCAGAATTTGTTCCAGGAAGCAGGCCTTCTTTCAGAGATCTCTACATAAACTAATGAAAAAATCAAAAATCTATTTTGCAACAGGATTCAAGGTTTCATGCTTTTGCTCTCATTTTGTATCCAACAAGCCTCAGA
Source organism: Anser cygnoides (assembly GCF_040182565.1). Lineage (NCBI taxonomy): Eukaryota > Metazoa > Chordata > Aves > Anseriformes > Anatidae > Anser > Anser cygnoides. The sequence goes on from NC_089875.1 coordinate 68,365,847, forward strand.
CACTCTACAATGTTTTCAGATTTCCCATCATCCAGGTAGAGCCCAGAGATTAGAGTCCCCACCAGGATTAGGGACTCAGAACATTTGAAGACAGAAGTCAGGAATGGACTTTCCGAATATGCTTTTGTAGGTGGAAAAACAGCTTAACTTTTGAATGCTAGCAGGTGGTAGATAACTGAGCTTTTGGACTCTCAGGCAGAAGACTGCAACGTGCTGACTGCAGTTGGTGTGGGCTGGTTATGAATTTTGGTGAAGTCTGGACATCCTGAATCCTCCAACTAATAAGAAAAAATGAGTCAGAGACACCAATTAGAAAGCTGATCACATATTGTGCCTCTGCACATAGACTGTTTAGAGTCAGAAAATGGTAGGCTTGGGAACCAATAGGGAAGAGCTGACTCCAAAAGAAAATGGTCTCAGAAAGAAGAAGGGAGCCTAAAAAGCAGAAGGTGAAGTTCTTGGCTAGTGGGAAGATCCTGTAGCTCAGAAAGCTACATGGAGATGAATGCCAGGTGATGCCAGGCCTGCTGATGCCCAAGACTGGTAACTAGGAGCAATGGACCAGTAGGAACTGTCCTGACTTTTTGCCTAACTGTCGCTGTCACCTACTCTCTTCCTTCTCTCTCCCTCAGCTAAATTCTGTATGAAAAGCCTCTATTTCAAGAATCTCCATTTTCTGCAGAGTTCATCAAAATGTCCTAACTATTTCTATTAGACAGTGAATGATGGTAAGAACTCTTTCATTTCCAAAATGAATTTGGGAATTTTTCTGCCTTATTGACTGCTATTTTCTCTCAGCTGGATCTCTGACTTGCTTGCTAATTGTTTCCAAGAAGCCTTGGATGACTGTGACAAAGGCAGCACTTATTTCTCTTGAGATTTAGGCCCACACACCTTTTTGTTTCAATATAATAGACTTATTACATTCTTCTTCAGAAAGGTCGTACAACACAGCCTGTAAGTGATCACCTTTCAGGTGCTGCAGTTGCTATTATTTTCTTCTTTATGAGTTGAAGTGTGTGAATAATGTCAAGGGGAAATTGTCTATTCAAATTGTTAAATAAAATTAGCTAACTTGACACTTCATGAATGTAGAGGAATCTGGGGAGAAATGAAAGACTGTAAGGAAGCAAAACTGCACTTTGTTAATCTGGAAAAAAAAAAAATCTCGTCCAGTATAGGTATGATTTCCTTAACCTTTTTTTTTTTTTTTTAAGATTAAAAATTAATCCAAATGAAATAAGTTTGATTTAGCTGTTCCATTTATTTCCAAGTGAACATTTTCTTTGAGTTATCCAGCTGCCTGTCAATCCTGACCTTGCAAAATTTTGATTGGTAAAGTCCCTATCATATACTGAAATGTGGCAAAATTCTCAAAACCATGCTTATTGAAGCTTCTGAAAGAAACCTTTTCTATAATTTAAAATGTTGTCTCTCTTTAATTGTGACGATATGCAATGTTGTGAGATTTAGTATTTTTGTTAAGTGTAAATGCAGCTTTTTCTGTCAACTCTTTCTGAATTAACCCTCTTCAGGCTTTCAGTAAACCTGGACAAGGAATATTCAAGATTGGAAAATTCTACTAAAAGGTGGCTTCTGTCATCTCAAACTATTTATAAATTTGACTTGATTTTCGTCAAGTTCTGTCACATGAGAAGAAAAGTGTTCAGGGTTGGGTTGGAGAAAATAGAGATATTTCCCTCTGTTAGAGGAGAAAAGGAAGATATTCCCCTCTTTTCTCTATCAGTTCAGTAGTTAAACCACAGAGGAAACAGGACACTCCTGGCTTCTGTCTGTACAACCCCAGACAGGATTTCAGCAAATCTTTTGCTTTCCCTTCTCTCACCCAAACAACATGATCAGAGGCTTTCAAACAAGTCTGTGCTCAGTTTCCCATGCTGAAACCATAGCATTTTTCATATCAAAAATATAAATAGTTAGAGACTTATAAAACCGCTGACCAGACTGGTGCACCGGGACTGGTTGTCCTGTCCCACCACCCATGCAGCACAGGATTAATACCTAAAGGGTTAATATGGAGCTTTGCCTAGCTGAAACTTAAAATCTTCCAAGCGCAGAAATTTCACTTCTCCAGATAATCTGTTCCACCACCGACTGTAACCATTGCTCCCTGTTGTATCACCTGTCAATATGGAGGAGAGTTTGGCTCTCTGATCTCTCTCTACATTTGGCAATTTTGAGCCTCCACTTCAGCAAACTAAACATGCCTTTTTCCATCAGTGTTTCTACTTATCCAACCAGCCCCCAGCCAGTACCAATACACGAGGATTATTCCTCTGAGGTTTGGGACTTTGCAATTCTCCTTGTTTAACTTCATGAAGTTTCTGTTGGCCCCGTTTTCAAGTTTGTCAAGGTCCCTGTGAGTTGAAGCTCTGCTGTTTTGATGTGCTATGCATGTCAGCCACCTCCACCCACATGCATATAGTGTTGTATCACACAACATTTGGTGTTGGGAAAATTCAAAAGTTGCTAAGCCTGCTTCCAGCCTTCACTGCAAAGTCATTTGTACAGATGAGGCAAAGGAGATTCTACAGAAGTGACTGAGATCTCCAAAGACAGAACATTTATGGCAAGGTTATTAATGCACTTTCCTGGGAAGAGAGTAATCGGGGTCAAACCTCAGGCAAAAGAAGTAATTGCAGTGCCTGTCCCACAGTCTTATTCAGTAATCTGGCTGTTGGTAGCAGAAAGAAATGACACAATCATCTCTTCCCTCTCTGAAAGTTTTGTGCATGCATTTAGCCCTTTTTTCCTACCTTTTCCTGTTTGTTCTTGAAAATGAAATTTTAGAGGTTTGTGTCAGCAGTCTATTCTTGATACAAAACACTTTTGCTTTGGTAAAAAGCATAATATTGAAAAAATATGCATTTTATTAAAATCTCATGCCAAACTTTGTTTTTACATAATAAATTTTTTGCACATACCTAGCTCTATTTTTGCTATTCCCACACTTTATCTTTCAATTTACTCATCTTAGTTTCAAAAACACTGAAAATGGAATATTTTTGTTACCAAAAAAATATTTAAGAGATTGAATCTTAAAGTAAAATAAAATGAGTTTATCAGTTATTTTCTTTAAAATTGGAGATCACTCCAAAAAAAAAAAAAAAAAAACAAAAACCAGCTTTGCCATGTCAAAAAAGATGTTAATCTGTGGTTGTTTTACGCAGAATTAATATGTTTTAGCTTTATCATTTTCTAGAAAATTCTTGCACAGCATTATATTCTCCTCCTAGGCTGTCTCTAAATAAGTTAGGATATGTTAACCAAGAAGGATTTTTCAGATCCAATTAGAAGATCATAGAATCATAGAATCATAGAAAATCCCAAGTTGGAAGAGAGCCATAAGGGTCATCGAGTCCAAACCCTGGCTCCACACAGGTCTACCCAAAAATTCAGACCATATGACTAAGTGCACAGTCCAAACACTTCTTGAACTCTGATAGGCTTGGTGCCATGACTACTGTCTCAGTGCGTGACAACCTTCTCAGTGAAGAACCTCCTCCTGATATCCAATTTGCAAGGTCCTGCAGTTTTGCCACCTAACCTAACCCATAAAAGTGGCCTAAAAGAAAGCTGGAGAGGGACTCTATCAGGGAGTGTAGCGATGGAACAAGGAATGATGGCTTTGAACAAATGGAGGGGAGATTTAGATTAGATGTGATGTAAGGAAGAAATTCTTCACTCAGAGCACAAAGTGCACATTGGAATTAGGGCTGAAGATGCACCTTGCTTCTGTTCTTTTCCGTAAATTAATTTTAGTTACATAAAAACTAGTGTTAAAAATAAACCCAGGGCACGGGATGGGAGGTGGAGAGCAGTCCCTGTGGCCGAGGGGCAGCCTTTCTCTCTGGCAAGCCAAATGGCCTGGGGGAGCCAGCCCCAGAAAAGGGGCCCTTAGCCCCCCCAACCCTCCTCCTTCTTCCATGTGAGGGCATCTTCCAGGCTGCTCCCAACACAGCTGCCTTTGGCCACACGTGGGCCACTCCATCACTTGCTGAAGTCTTGCTGAAGGCTTGCTGAAGTCACAGTGGCCACCACTGCTCCGCCCTTGCTCCGGGCCCTATAAAACAGGACCCCTGCAACTGGCTCACCATTCGCTGAGCTTCTACGCACTCTGACAGCCAGCTTGTGTGGCAGGAAGAAGTCCAGAAGCAGGAAGGTGAGAGGCAGGCCTCCTCGGTGTGAGAGGACAGCGATGCAGTCCAAGGAAGCACCGAGAAGGAATGCACCTAATGAGAAGTGTCATGGGCAGAGGGACAGCGCCTGCAGCAGAACTGACACCAGTGCTCAAGGTACCTCTGGCACGCAGCCCACAGGCACTTACAGGTGGTACCACTGGCACCGCAACGACACAGGGAACAGGCCGCCCCTTCAGCCATACAGCGACAGGAGGCCTGGGCCTTCCCATTGGCACAACAGTGGTGTGGGGCGAAGGCAGGAGAGTCAGGAAGACAGCTGGGTGGAGCAGAGGCGTGCCCATAGTCCAGAACACAGCGTGGGACCCAGCCATGGCCGTATATCAGACGACAGCATCAAACCCACAAATGGAAATCAACAGGACAGTGGCATGGGACCTAGGGGTGGAAGTGGATGAGCCCCTGGTTCTGCACCCTGGCCTGAAAACATTCCTGATGGAAGGCATCCCGTTTGGGCAGTCCCAGACAAGGAGTGGCTTATTCTTCTGCCAAACACCGTGGAGCCCATGCAGGTGGATCCACCAGCAGAAGTCGTGGAACCAATGGAAGTGGATCCACCTCGGCCAGATCAAACCTGCAGCTACCCTGGCATGTCTTTGCTCTCTGTCATCCAAGTCCACCAACAGCGTCGCAGGAGTGCCCGGTGAGTTCCCTACTCGTCGCTCAGGCTCCATCCCAAGCATTAGCTTGGAGCCACCAAACACCATGGACATCCCGCAGGCTTACCTGCAAGATGTCCCGGCAATAAAGAACTCTGTTGCTGATTCTCAGGGGTTGTGTGAGTTCTTTCCCATCCCCCAGCCGTTGTGCAAGAGGTGGCATCCCTTCTGCACAAAGCCTTAAGGAAGAGCACAAGAGAGGACCCAGCTTTCTTCGGGCTGCTGCACTGGGGTGACAGGAGGAGTCCCTGAGGGCCACCATGAGCCTTTAACATTTGTGAAAATAGACTGAGGGGTGGAAATAGTAGTGTGTAAGCAATTACAGGTGGCTAATTTCTTATATTAGGAGTGAGTTCCTACATCTGAGTAATTGGCAGTGACAGACATGGAGAAGACTGAGGTACTCAACAACTTCTTTGCTTCCATCTGCACTGGTAGACAGGCTTCCCAAGTCTTTAATTTCCCTGAACCCGTAGATGAAGGCTGGAGGATCAAAGTCCCACCCACTGTAAGTGAAGAGTAGGTTCGAGACCACCTGATGAATCTAAACAGGTACGAGTCTATGGGACCCAATGACATGAATCCCAGGGTCCTGAGGGAACTGGCTGATGTAGTCGCCAAGCCTCTCTCCATCATAGCTGAAAAGTCCTGGCAGTTGAGCGGTGTCCCTGGTGAGTGGCAAAAGGGAAACATCATGCCCCTAGTCTTCAACAATTAAAACAAAGAATTGAACAAAGAGCACTACTCTTCAACAATTAAAACAATTGGAAGACATTTCTTCTCAGAAAGAGTGGTCAGGCATTAGAACAGGTTGCCCAGGGAAGCGGTCAAGTCACCGTCCCTGGGGGTGTTCAAGGAAATCACAGAATCATAGAATATCCCAAGTAGGAAGGGACCCACAAGGATCATCGAGTCCAACTCCTGGCTCCACACAGGTCTATCCAAAATTCAGACCATATAGCTAAGTGCACAGTCCAAATGATTCTTGAACTTTGACAGGCTTGATGCAGTGACTACATCCCTGGGGAGCCTGTTCCAGTGCACGACAACCTTCTCAGTGAAGAACCTCTTCCTGATATCCAGCCTGAACCTCCCCTGTTGCAGCTTGACACCATTCCCTCAGGTTCTATTGCTGGTCACTAAAGAGAATAGGCTGGCACCTGCCCCTCCACTTACCCTCGTGAGGAAGCTGTAGACCATGATGAGGTCTCTCCTCAGCCTCCTCTTTTCCAGGCTGAACAGTCCAACTGACCTCAGCTGCTCCTCATACATCTTCCCCTCTAGGCCCTTCACCATCTTAGTAGCCAAGGAAAGGTTGGGCCTGGTTCATAGGGACATGGTTTAGTGGGTGACGTTGGTAGTAGGGTGATGGTTGGACCAGATGATCTCGAAAGTCTTTTCCAACATTAATGTTTTTATGATTCTATGACCTTGCTCTTGCAAAAATCCCATCACTGAGTCTAGAACTGAGGGTTTGGTTGCACAAAAGTCTGTATGACACATTTAGAGTCTGTATGACACAGAGTCTTTCAGAAGACCAGCCCATCAAACAAACAAACAAATAAATAAAAACAACAACAGCAAAAACCTGTAACAAATCCTCATGGTATCATGGTATCTATAGGTGTAGTTCATTTCATGTAGGCATTTCCACGTCAAAACAAAAGGCTTTGGAAGAACCTCATTAGTGTTGCTGTCTCATGGTTGGCAGGAAAGAAAGAGATGAAGAGTGAAAAAGCAAGCTCTGAAGGGCTGCTCTGAGTGGTATCTGGCCAAATAATTTTGGGGAACTAATGCAATACTGAATTAAATCATATTGCACTTACCTCTATTAATTATATTAATATTTTTATCCTTCATTAATTTAAAGTTGACTTTAGTGTTACTGATTAAGAGACTCACCTTAAAGGACAGACTAAAAGTATGCAGCCATAAGATGATTCAAGAAGAGGTGCATTATCATTTACTACTGTTTTAATTTCTGTTACTTCTGTTATATAAAACACAACAGCAAAAACTTTTTCTCCTTCTCTGTCATCGTCGTTCTCAGGTAGTCATTCCCCTGACATGCAGAGTCTATTTAAGACTTTTCCTTTGTATTTTGAATGTTTCATTTTTCTCCAAAGATTTCATCCTCTGAAGAACTAAGGTACATATATTACCTTTTCCAGTTCTTATAACTGCTTTAAGAGTACTTTGAAATGTAATAATTAATAACTATGTGAATTCTTTCAAAATTTCTGCATGCTTAAACAAAATTAAAACTATTTTTGGAGGGGGTCTTTATTCAGCAGTTCAGTGAAAACCTGGTACCTCTTGTTCATGTTTAACAATTGCCTATTAATTACTTGGAAGTCCTTATAAACATTTTTATTGTTTTGCCATGCAATTAAAATGTTCTTTTATGAATTAGACTTTACCACACAATAAAATGTCAGAAAATACTATTGCTATATCACAATAATTTTCTCCCATTTAGTTTGTAATGAGAGGACTTTATATATAGTATTCTAGACTAGATTTTGCTTCCCAGTAAGCTAAGTTTCATGACAGGTTCTAGTAGAAAGAAAAAAAAAAAATACTCTGACCAGCCACCTTTCTACTCTCTCTCCCCAGAATGACAAGCCGGCCTAGATATATTCTGTGCCTTCAGAGACAGAATTCTTCTCCTGAACTATTTCGAAACACAGATCCCACAAACAGAAGGTATGGTTTCATTTTTGTATCTAAAGCCTATCAGGCTTCACAGAGTTTTGTTCACATGTACATTAAAATGTAAGCTGTGCATGCCTGCTTTTCTGATAGGAAAATGTTGAAGGATTACTAATATGGAGAGGTTGTGTGATAATCTTTGCAACAATAATTTTGAAAAAAAAACCAACAACAACAAAAAAACCAGCAGCCATAAATATGAAGTACTCAAGAGCTAAATCTTAAAAGTACATTGAGGTCGGAGAAAATACATAAACTTCAAAAATTAAACAAAATTGCAAAGCCTAGTGTGGATTTTAAAATTTAGCTACTAGGAGATCTGCAGTAGGGAGATGATATTCTAAAATATTCTTTTCTAACAGCTGTGAAACTGCTGGTGAAGGATTAAATATAACATAAACAATTCTCATGTCTTTGGTCAGTAGAAGCCCCAGATGGAATACTTGCCAAAAGGTTTTGCCCCTTATAAATAGTATACTGACACAAGTACTTTCAAAGCAAAGTAATTGTAAAGGCTTTAGAACCATCTCATTAATTTACACAACATCAGCACCTTGAAGGAAAGCGTTAACCTCCAGAAAATGATTGAATTTGATCAAATCCATTCCCACCAAACACTCTCCTTACTTAGATATGTCTTTAAGAATTGTTCATAGTTTGAAATATTAAAAAGATTTTATTACAAATGCCAAATAAAGGAAATCAAGGAATTCACTTCAATAACTGGTCCCACTATGTTTGAGAATTCAATCAGAGTTTAAAAAGGGGAAAGGATAAAAGTGTAAAAACTCTGTCTAATAAATGAATTAGAAAATCCAAGTCTCTTGTTTTTAAGTAAAAGCATTCATCAATTTCAGAATATCTGGAACAAAACTGACCTTTCATCCTGAAATCAAAACAACTTTTTTGCACCAGTCTATTGAAATTATTATTCTTCCTCTTTTTCAATGGGTCCTAATTGGACTGATATATTAACAGAAGGAGGTTTGTGAGGATTTCTTCCTCACTTAACTGCTTAGAAAATTCTCAGCCCACATTCTAATCAAGCTTTGAGAATGTCACAATGGATCAGAGGAACTTTTTCCAACACTTCCTTTCCACCTCTGCTACAAACACACCTTGCCAACGAGTATCTTATACCTGCTTCAGGGGTCCCTGGTATCGCCCCATACCAAAAAGGTACCCAGAGCAATGCCATTTGTGATGGGTTTTGAGAGCTCACGAAACTGAACCCATTTCTGTTATATGGTGTGTTACTCATGCAAAATACTGTGTCAGTAACCATAGCTCAGGATACCAAAGAAACCTTTGAAATATTTACAAGGAAAAGTGAGTGTATCTTGAGAAATTCAATATAAATTTAATTTGGGGGAAAAAAATACCATCAAGCCACACGCAATGCCAGTATTAGCTGTATATCAAAAGGATGTGTGTAAAATAATTAAAATTTAATTTAGAAACTAAATTACCTTTTTAGCAAATTACAGGTTTTTAGGATTTCTGTTAAAAGTGCATTACAGGTTGTTAGAAATTAATTGATGTCATTTAGTATTGATATGTAATTAAGTTCAAAAAATAACTTAGTTTCAGTAGAAAAGCTTCCCTCATTATTTTATGAAACTTAATCAGGTACAGGAGTTACAAAGGCATTCCCCTCCCTCTCTTGACAAGCAGCAATCTATATTGTCTTAGTTTGACAGGCAACAGTTTATATCTACATAATTTTAAGCCAATTACTTATCTTACCTTTTACATAATAAAAGCATGCATTTATTTGTATTATTTCTCCCAAGAAAAATTCTAGCTAACTAAATTACAGGATGGAAATAGATGCATGGAGCAGAATAGGTAGGCATAAGTTTTAAAACAAATACTAGGCAATTTGTACTCACATTGAAATAACAGTCTAAGTTGAATATTACGCTTAAATGTTTTATAAATTTCCTAGTTTCAGCTTCTTTTTTTTTTTTTTTTTTTTTTTTTTTTACATTCAGAGCTGGAGAAAAATATGCAGATAAGGAGTATGCTTTTAAAATCTTTTATTTTCCTACTTCCAAATGATTCTTTAAGAACTTTTGCCAAAATTCATTGTTGATCATAGCAGGAAAGGCCCTGGGGTCCTGGTGGATAACATGGCAACCACAAGCCAGCTGCATGCCCTCCCTGCAAAGAACACTAACAGCCTCCTGGGCTGCATTAGGAAGAGTCCACCAACAGGCAGGACAGATAATCCTTCTCCTCTGTTCAGCACTGGTGAGGCCACACCTAGATTACTGGATCCAGTTCTGGGCTCCCCAGTGCAAGAGAAATGGACATACTGGAGTAAATCCAGCAAAGGGCTACAAGGATTATTAAGACACTGGAGAATCTCTCATGTCAGAATTGAGAGAAGTGGGGCTGTTCAGCCTAGAGAGGAGAAAGCTCAGGGGGATCTTGTGCATGTGTGTAAATGCCCAATGTAGGGGAGTAAAGAAGACTGAGGCAAACTCTCCTCACTGGTGGCCAGTGAAAGACAAGAGACAATGGGCACTGCTCAAAACACAGAAAATTCTATATGAACAAAAGAAAAAGTTTTTTGTTTTGTTTTGTTTGTTTGTTTTTAGTTTTGGTTTTGGTTTTGTTTTATTGTGAAAGTATTTGAACACTGGAATGGGTTATCCAGAGATGTTGTGGAATCTCCATCCTTGGAAGTATTCAAAACCCATCTGAGCATGGTCCTGAGCACCCTTTGCTCTGAGAAAGGGCTTGGACTAGATGATCTCCAAGGGTTCCTTCCAACCTCTGCTATTCTATGACTGTGAATAAAAGTAATTTCCAGTGTCTACAGACAACCAGTTGAGACCACTGTGGTTTTTGCTATTGATTTTAAAAGGGCATGATCAGACCTAATGGATGGGTTGGTGGCCTTTTTATACCATGAGCTTGTTAATGCAGTGAATTTAAAGTTAAAGAACAACACTGGTGTGCTTAATTATTTTGTTGCCTTAAAGGTCAATATAAAAATGGTCTGAAATAGTGAGAAAACTACACAGCAGATTGCAAATGATAGCTGTGAGTTAAGATTCATGGAGCTAACGTGTTTGAGTAAATGGAAAGATAATTATTTCTCAGAAGGTCCATGTGTAAATTAACCTTGGTATAAAATGAATGACAGATGCCTGAATTTACGGGAAGTAGAACATCAGTTTCAGGATACTCAGTTCTTGTGGCTATTTTAATATTTGCTGTTCAATTAAGGCTTTTTCTCCCCTAAAGGAAAAGGTTTACTTTTTTTTCAAAACACTATTCTGCTCTAAAGCGAGGAGAACTTTCAGCACAGAAGCAACCATCAAAGGCTGTGACTGCTAAGATACATTTGTTTTACTTGCTTCAAACTTGCATTGCATGAAAATGAGATAGCTAAATGCAGAGATTTACTGTGTTTTGTATTTGTTCTGCAGCAAAGGTTTCAAAGTCCAGGAGAACGTGAGCACATTACAGAATACAGTACTGTCAGGTCCCTTCTTTTGATCCTTTACCCATTGAATTACCCTGTAAAACCCTTTTTCTATCACCTGCCCCTCTCCTCCACTTCAAAAACCTACAAACAATTCCTTTTTATCATGGTCACACTGATGAATGGGTTAAAGTTCAACAGTTCCACCAGGTAGATGAGACAGTGGTTCAGGAGCATCTGAGTGGGCTCAATGCACACAAATCCATGGTTCCCAATGGGATGCATCCACGTGTGCTAAGGGAGTTGGCAGAGGTGATCAACAAACCACTCTCTGTCATCTTTGAAAGGTCCTGGAGAACAGGAGAGGTGCCTGAAGATTGGAGGATAGCCAATGGCACTCCAGTCTTCAAGAAGGGCAAGAAGGAGGATCCGGGAAACTACAGGCCAGTCAGTCTCACCTCTGTCCCTGGAAAGGTGTTGGAACAGCTTGTTCTGGATGCCATCTCCAAGCAATTGGAAGAGAAGAATGTTATGAGGAGTAGGCAGCATGGATTCACCAAGGGGAAGTCGTGCTCGACCAACCTCATTGCCTTCTATGATGGCATCACCAGCTGGGTAGATGGGGGGAGAGCAGTGGATGTCATCTACCTTGACTTCAGCAAGGCTTTCGATACTGTATGCCATGACATCCTAATAACAAAGCTGAGGAAGTATGGGATAGAGGAGTGGACAGTAAGGTGGGTTGAGAACTGGCTGACTGGCCAAGCTCAGAGGGTGGTGATCGGTGGCACAGAGTCCAGGTCAGTGCTGGGTCCGCTCTTGCTCAACATCTTCATCGACAACCTTGACGAGGGAATAGTGTCTGCCCTCAGCAAGTACACCGATGACACAAAGCTGGGAGGAGTGGCTGACACGCCAGAAGGCTGTGCTGCCATTCAGCGACACCTGGACAGGCTGGAGAGATGGGCAGGAAGAAGCCAAATGAGGTTTAATAAGAGCAAGCGTAGAGTCCTGCACCTGGGAAGGAACAACCGGACGTATCAGTACAGGCTGCGGGACGATCTGCTGGAGAGGAGCTCTGAGGAGAAGGACCTGGGGGTCCTGGTGGACTACAGGTTGACCGTGAGCCAGCAGTGTGCCCTAGTGGCCAAGAAGGTCAATGGGATCCTGGCGTGCATTAAAAGGAGCGTGGTCTAGGGAGGTGATCCTCCGCCTCTACTCTGCCCTGGTCAGGCCTCACCTGGAGTACTGTGTCCAGTTCTGGGCTCCCCGGTACAAAAAAAAGACAGGGATCTCCTGGAAAGAGTCCAGCGGAGGGCCACAAAGATGATACGGGGCCTGGAGCATCTTCCCTATGAGGAAAGGCTGAGAGACCTGGGGCTGTTCAGCCTGGAGAAAAGAAGACTGAGAGGGGATCTCATCAATGTGTATAAATACCTGAGGTGTGGGAGACAGAGGGATTTGGCCAACCTCTTTTCAGTGGTTTGTGGGGACAGGACAAGGAGTAATAGCCACAAGATGGAACACAGGAAGTTCCGCACCAACATGAGAAAGAACTTCTTCACGGTGAGGGTGACGGAGCACTGGAACAGGCTGCCCAGCGAGGTTGTGGAGTCTCCTTCTCTGGAGAAATTCAAGGCCCGTCTGGACGCCTAACTGGGCAGCCTGCTCTAAGCAACCTGCTATGGCGGGGGGTTGGACCCAATGATCTTTCGAGGTCCCTTCCAACCCCTTCAGTTCTGTGATTCTGTGATTCTGTGATTCTGTGATTCAGTCAGGGTCAGCAGTATCATTTGGGCTACAATATGTCTAATTTATCATATAACTCTAAAAGTGAGACTTTTGAACTGCAGTGCACCTCTCTTGCTTCCAAGCAGCTCCCACTTCTGAACTTCTCATATATTTTGCAACATCATTTGGTTGGTTTTTGTTTTGTTTTGATTTGTTTTTAGGGAGGACTCATTCCCTAACCAAGGTATTAAGGCCATGGAGGAGAATATATGCAAGCAGGTAAGTTTCAAGCATTTAACCTCAGTATCTCTACCACTAATAACAGCAAGGCAGCAAGCTTTGAAGATTTTACAGATCACCCCCTCGGAATAATGTTGTAACAAAGTCAACAGTCCTCTTTTTTAAAACATCTAGTCTGGACTATCAACAAACTAAACCTCAGACCATTAGCAATGAGCACATCAGTATAAATCAATAATTCCCGGAGTAAAAAAACTTCATCTTCCAACTGCAGTAGACTATGAACTTTAACCATTCCAGCACTGGATGAGAGAATCACTCAAACTCTGGTAGCTTTGCTATTTCAATTACAGGAAATTATTTTATCATTTTTTTTTCTGTGACAAAAAGAGTAAAAAATTTCATTTTGAAATCACTTCATTTCCTTCCTTAAATAGTAAATCAAATTACAAGGACTTCTAACAGAGCCTCTAGTGGTAGGGCTCAGTTTCTGACTACCATTTGTGAAAAGAACTTCAAATTTGGTCTCTTTAATTTTCTTGGTTTCACTTTTATTTGCTGCTAAAGAAAAGTCTGCAAAATGGCATCATACAAGAAAAACTGTGTAACTTAATACAGATTATAGAAATTAATTCATTCTCTTATAATTTTACATTGGTGTTCTGTCCAGTTCTATTCACACTGAAAACACTAGGAGAATTTAATATAAATAAATAAATAAATAAACAAATAAATAAATAAAGATGAATCATTTCAGGTTGTACAGTGAGAAGTTAAATGAAACTTTTTTTTTTTTGTAATTATGAGCAGGTTAAGGTCTGACATAATAACAGTTTGAATGCATTATCAAATACTTTTTGGAAATTTGTAATACTTAGGCTTAGTTTAATAGAAAAAATAAGATCTAATGAAAGAAGTAAGATCTGGACAATAGCAGATTTAAAATAAATCATCAGTGCCACCAAGGATATTACCCTTTAGAACAATTTACCAAGTGATATTGCAGATGATATCACCTGATATCTTCATTAAAAATTAAGTATTTTGCTCAAACAAAAGTTACAAGCTACAGAAACCACTGCATGCCAGTTTCACAGAAAATAAAAAAGCAGCCAACACAGTAGTAAGACCTTTCTGTCCCTCACATGCAACTCTAACTTGACTGTTCTTGACACTTATTTGATCATGCAGTGAGTTCCAGAAGAATACTTTGGCATCAGCAGCATAGTATAGATGGAATTTAAACACCCAAGTTTGTGATACAATTCCAAAAACCTGCTTAGGTGATAAAGAGGTCATATCCTCTTAAGTTTTCAAAAAAAAAACCTTTGCTGTTACATATACCACAGGCATTTTCATCTTCTCTGAGCATGCAGGTACCTCTGCTGCTAGTGCTGATTCAGTAGGTAGGCTCAAAGCAAGATTAATGTTCACTGATACCTTTGAGTACAACACAGTATGTAGCAATTGTTGTTACTTACATTAAAGAAAAAATGCAGAAGATGAATGGTGCTAATGACCCTTTCTGTGATACCCTCTTAAGGATATCCCTTATCCAGCAATAGAGATTTCTGTTTTTTTCCCACTAAGCTGTTCAACAGATTGTAAAATTTGTGCAAGTGAACTTTAAAACAAAAATCCTCTAATAGCTCTTAGTTATGCTCCTCTCTGAGGATTTTGAGAGACAAAAGCAGGAAATAGAAACAGTAGGATAAAAAGATATTTTTATCAGAATGAATTAGAGTGCTTCTTTTCCTGCTCCCTGACTTCACCACGCTGGGCTCAAATAGTTCTCACATAGAAAACGTGATAAGCAAACGTGGCTGACACTGGGAGAGAAGGAAAGTGCAAGAGATATGAACATTGAATGATTAGACAGCTGGCATCTGTCATTGTGCTCAGAATGCAGAAATGAAAAATTTCAGAGCATCCAGGCACTGTGGTGTCCAGCACTGCACACATTCCCCAACGCTATCAACTTGTGGCTTGTGGCTGATGGGTAAAAAATTATGAGAGGAAAGAACACATAAAAAAAAATGTTATTACATTCTACAAGAAGAATCTCCTACCTTTAATCTCTACACTTGTTTTTCTCTCTGCCCTTTTGATTGTTCTGTCTCACATGTAACAAAACCTCCAGAAATAACCATTGTTTATATCTGAGATTTAAAATGCTAGTTATAAGGCACTGTGCAAACTAAAGTGATGTAGAGCTATTACTTTTCATTTTCATACACATATACGTCTGTATATCAACACATGAAAAAAAAAAAAATCTGAGAATTAAGAGCACTTACGATTAAGAGCATTCATGATGTTTATAGAGCCAATTCGCTATCCTGAACTTAGCAATGAAAGGAAAGATTGACGTCATTTCTTTATCAAATAGTACAGTTGATTCTGTTCTTCTGTGCTGGTTTTGGAAGGAGGACATCATAAAACATAGTCTTAATGAATACTTTCTGTGCCAATTACTGATGAAAAACTGAAATTGTTATCTTTGTTGAACTGAACTATAACACTTTGTGATAATACTTTATATTTTGACTTGATGTCCATAAAATATCAGAAATTATCTCTCTATGCACTTATGCAAATCAATAACATACTTGACAAGAGGAAGCAAAGAAAAAATTAGACATATCTGAACATCTTAAAGAGAAAAATACAGATATTGGTAATTCCAGGCATCTAACACAGTTTATCTTGATACAATTAGGATTGACTAGATTAAAATAATAATAATAATAATAATAATAATAATAATAATAGTAAAGGCTCTCATTAAATGTGTTCTAGTCCAGTTTCTTTCTTTCTCCTCACTCTTTTAACATGTAGCTCCATTCACTATTTACTGTCCATCATGTGAGTGTAAAAAGGCAGTTATTTCTTTCTGGGCTCTTCTCTAACAGTCAGAGTAGATAGTCTTAGATCTGTCTCTTAAAAGACGGTGAGATAGTATTATTCATTTGCTCTATTTTGGGTCAAAGTACTACATCTAAGGCAAGTATCAAAAATGAGCCAGATAAACCTCACACTAGAAAGGCCCCATTTCTCATGGATGGAATAGCAAACAAGGCTACACTGCTAGCTCCATTATAGATTTCAGTTCTTTGCCATCTACTGTTGCTGAAATAACCCCCCACTGCCACCACCACCACTAATGTAGCATGTAGGCACACTAACTCACACAACTGATCAGTGAAGACCATGAGTAACACAATGTGGTTATATGAGTAACCTTGGTACTAACCTGCAAGCTCCATGAGCCCTGCATGTTCAGAGATCGAGGCTCCTCCCTCCCACCTGACAGAGCAAGAGCTGTGACACCCCTCACACAGCTTTGCCCCTTTGGATCCCCAACCCCTGAGTTTGCTATGCTGGTTTAGGTCCTCAAGAGCCATGTCTCCCAACCATGCTCACAGGAGTTCTAACTCTTTTGTGCAACAGTAAACCTTTCCACCACGCTGACTTTGAGGAAAGTTGGTCTAGACTTAGAGTCAAAGCTGAAGCATGGAAGCATTTTGAGGTCTTGCAGTTTAGATGCAGATTTTTTTTTTTTTTTTTTTGAGAATCTGGATGTCAGCTCTTTACCAACATTAATTTCTACAGTATTCCTGTAAAATATATTTCTCTTCCCATAGAAAGGAAAATGTTTTTGTTTAGTACATGAGACTGAGATTCAGAGTTTAAAACTGAACGTGTTAAAACTTTTTTTCATTCAGGATGCTCAGTTTGAGAAGACTTGAGACTGACTTAATGAAGTAATTATAATTTTAGACTATTTTGTATAAGTAAGAGAGAGTTACAACTAGAGGCGGATAGTCAATACTTCTGGAAGTCAGTCATCAAATTGTGGAAAAACAGGTAACCAGAAAAGGAAGAGCTTGATATTATCAACCATCTGTGAAAACTTTGGGTATGGGGCCCACAATTACATTGAAAAAAAATGTGGAAGACCAGGAATAGAATACTTAATAGTCTACAGGTTTTGCCCTCAAAATATCCTTTCTCCTTGCACTGTTGACTTCTGGGGGTCATTTTTTAACAAATAGAAAATTTGTCAGAAAACGCAATTTTAGAGTGAATAAAATAAGAAGAGATTAAGAGAGAATAGTATAAGAGGAGTTTAAACAGAATACACCTTCACAGCAAAACAGTGTGCAGAATTACATGAAAGAAAAGGAGCTTTCAAATACAAGCACTTATATTATTGACCCTTGGTTTAAAAACTGTCTGCTTCCAAAATTCTCCTATATCAACGAGAAAAGACAAATATATTTGGTATTTATTTTTTTATTATTATTAAATGTAGGTATTTTGGTACATTTTTGGTTTGTTTTACTTTTTGACATATTGAAATCATAATAACCTCTCCAAAACTTTTATTTTTGTGTTCTGAAGCAAATGGAAAAAGAAAAAAAATAGTAGTGTTGCCAAAGCTATATTTACTGCTTTACTCATCACCTCCTTTCTAGTGTCTCAGAAGTTCGTAGGACTTATGAACATCAAACTTTTTAAGTACAAACCTTTGATTCAGCTCAAAAGAAAAAAAAAAGTCTGTTCCATACTCCCATGAGGATTTATGTGGGTGATATAATATATGATTAAATAATCACAGACAGTATTGTAATGCAAATAACAGAAAGGCACAAATTGGGGGGGATGGGGAGGGGGTAATCATAATCACAGAATCTCAGACTGATGCTAAGATCTTGATTGTCAGCACAGCCAAGAATGAGAAATATTTCTCCTCAGACAGTAGTATAACAACACCATGGCCATTTCTAACTTAGAGGAAGTATGATTAAGTAGGGTGCATTTGTGAATATTTGTTATTAATCTTTTTAGAAAGCATCCTTGCAAAGACATCCCTTAGAACAAACTACATTACATTCATTTGGTCATTTGTTTAATCTCTATATTGGTACCAGAATATTAAATAAACTGACTAAATTCACAGCTAAGCAGCCTGCTTGAAAGATTGTGTTTTCACAATGGTAGTACTGTATTTTTGTGGGCAGAACAGCACTGCCTTCCCACCTACCCTACCCATTCCCTATAACTGTGAAGAGACAAGCCAAAGGTCCACTTCACAGGCCTCACTGATGCTATGTTGTCCTGCCTGGCTAGAGCAGTCTTCCCATACCTGAAGCCAGACACTGTGTGTGTCCGTGATATTTGGAAATTGATGTACATCCAGAGTCTGTTTCCTTAGTACCTGTATCTGACATTGCACACGATAAACCTCTAGTGTTATGTAGTCCCTGAGATGCACTTCCCCACAGTAGTTAGACAGAGAACATTTTTGGATCTGCCCATATTGTAATGCCTACAGCAACTCTCTTCATTTTACTTTTTTTTTTTTTTTTTTTTTTCCCCAGAGAAAGAGGATTAGCACTCACTGAAGACTAGATCTTTAATTTAACAGGCATAGTAAGGATATAAGTTTAAATCTTCTTGTAAGCCTGGGTAGACAGGCAAATTCAGAGAGTTTCCAGGAAATTTTTTTGATCCTACTCATTCCCAGACGGATCTGCTCATAAAAACTTCTGTTGTGTTATTTAAAATCCAAGTACTTTGAGCTTTGCACTCCACTTAAGAAATGCACTATATTCCAAACATATAAGTTAATACTACTTATATCTTTTCAAGCCTGACCTACTCATCTACTCATTAAAGTGGTGAGTGACAAAGGTGGCCGGGGGGGGGGAGGGGGGCACAGATATTTGTAAATTTGCTGGGGCGGCAGATGGTGCAGAGAGACGTGCAGAGAGGTTTTAATAGGCGAAGACCCACAGCAGCATCTCCCACATGGAGTTGTTTTTTAGGAAGAAATTCTTTATTCTAAGGGTGGTGAGGCATTGGCACAAGTTGCCCAGAGAAACAGTGGATGCCCCATTCCTGGAAGTGTATAAGGCCAGATTGGATGGGGCTTTGGGCAACATGGTCTAGTGGGAGGTGTCGTTGCTCATGGCAAGAGGGTTGGAACTGGATGATCTTTAAGGTCCCTTTCAACCCAAACCATTCTATGATTCTATAATTCTATAATGACTTAGACTGTGTGTGCATACGAGTGGGTAGACATATATACATCACAGATTTTAAGTGTATTTAACACATGATTGGGCGACTTTACAAAACACAACTTCTGTTAATAACCCTGCACTATCAAGGTTAAGAAGCAGTAATTGTATTTGTGTATCTTCTGTTCTCTGCTATATCCTGCATGGTTCAAAACTATCAGATTGTGGCTACAGCTTACAAGCACACCACTCTGTTCCACTGCAAGTGGCTCTGCCAGGCATTTCTGAGCCCCTTCAAAACGTTTTCTTTCCAAAATACCTTGCAAAATGCATGTGGGAAGAAGCCTAAAATACTAATGGTGTTGCTAATCTGATTTGTAACAGCATAACAATGTATCAAGTGGAAACATAAATACAAGTTTCAAATGCATGAAAGCCCATTTAACAAAACTTAAGGCTCTCAAACACATATGCAAAATCATTTGGAATGACATAAACTGTGGCATTAGTCCAGTTTGTATTATGATTTTAATAATGTTGATAGCTCCTCTTACATGCTTCCAGACTGCTTCTCCACTGAACAGTACTACCCAGAATCTCTGGAGAAGTCTGACAAAGGATTTATTTACATGTTGATGTGTCAGCTCCTGCCTCTCTCACACCTTGCCATGCAAATAAAACATTTATCAAACTCACAGAGGGGTTTGAAAGGCATTTGTTTGCTAAGAAATTGTGTGCTGTAGGTAAGTAGTGCTTATTGAACCTCTGCCTGGTGTGTATTGTACATCTTGCAGGACATAATTATCTTTCCAGATCCACATGCCAGCTGAGACTGCCAATATTTTGCTCTTTCATGCATGATACTATCCTTGGGCCAGATTCTCCTTCCCACTATGTCTATTTTACACCACTCAGGTAAAGTGGTGAAAGAACTTAGCAGGTACAGGAGGGTATACTGCATCCTTTGTACTGCCAGATCCCTGTAATGACAGCTTTGTACAAGTAAGAAAAGTTTGACTAATACTATTAGTGACATCAATGAATGGAAGGAAAACTCTCCTCCTAAATGTGCATGCCTTGAAATCTCTGTGAATTTTGCAATTTGCACATCCCATGCTGTTCTAATTCCTATTCTCATCCACTAAGACCAGCCAAAATTTTTAAGAACCGTATCAGAGCTGGAGGCAGTGGAGGGAGAAGGGAGAATACGGAAATCACAATCAGAATAGACAGACTTTACCAGATAATTTTCCTACTTTGTATCAACAATTCAACAAAAACTCCCTGGAAATTCAGTGCTCACAGTGTCCTAGTCTTCTTCACCTGCCACAGCCAACTCCGACTGCAGATGGAGAAATGAGTGCTGGGCAATTTTATACAAATGGAATTTGTCTAGACCCTGTCAAAATATTTATCTGAAATATCAGAGAACATCTGTGAGAAAAGCAGTGCTGCTCAGTATCTCACAGTCTAGAAGGAGGGTGGCACTGAGGTCTGTTTAATTTACTTTATGACTAAATATATATATATATATCTTTAGGTCATCTCATTCTAGGGCAATTTGGACTTTTAACTATCTAGATCAGTAAAGTGCAGCCGTTTGTTAAGCCCAGGGCTCCATATAAAAGGGGGGAAAAAAAGAAAAAAAAAAAAGTACTTAGTTTAAGCAGAGCAAAATGAATCTCTGTAAGCAACAGAAGACTGAACAGCAAATTACTGTATTGTTTATGGTAATTAAGCCCATAGAAAGAGCAAATTATAACTATAACTAGGTCAAAAAAACAACCCAGAGTTAACCCAGGACACAGTTAAAAGATCGTGTCACACAGAAGTGAGATGGCTCCAAAAAGATCATATGGAGTGTGGTCTATGGACAAACTATAGGGACACATTAGAGAATCCAAAATGCTAGGAGAGGAGGGACCTGACTGGCATTTAGAAAAAGATGAAAGAATAGCATTACTACATATCATCAGGTAAAGATCTGCACAGTGTATGGACAAGGTGAAAACAATATGACTAGCCAAACAGATACCTTTAAAGTCTCAATGGTCAGTGAGTGATGCAACAAAGAGTAATCCCTACATAGGTGGATAGATCCTTTGTTATTCAGCAATACTCAGCTCAAAATACAGAATGCACAAAACCATTTATTGACAGCTTTACAGACATTAGCACAGAGAGGAAAAAGCTCAACAAATAGAAAGTTAATTGATATACATTAAGGTTAGCAATCGTGACCTTACCCCTATAGGGAAGCATGCGAACTGAATGCATGAAAATGAAATAACAAATGGGAAATGACAAAATATATAATAGCAGCAGTGAGAAATGCATCTATTAGAGGGAAGAAAGCTCATCAAGCTATCATTCTTCCTTAAGAAAAAGCAGACATTGGAAGACTGAGGCTTAAAATAAATTAGGAAGAATCTGAGGCCATTTTCTTCCTAATGGTGAAGGAATTCTCGGAAAACCATAAAAACAGAGCTGAAAGACTAGAACCATAATTTACATTCAAATAATTTCCTGTACCCTAAAATAAAGGTTAAATGAAGCACTCATTGTTTGGTAAATCGTTGGTTAAGTAGAAGAGCTGCTAAAACAGGTATTTTCACTACTGTTTGCAACAGGAGGTAAAAGTCTTTCATTTTACACCAACTTGGAAAAAAAAAAAAAAAGTATTTCCCATTATTTAACATGTAGAAAGCAATCAGATTTCTTAAGTAGAGATGCCTCAGTTAGATCCAAGCAAGTGTTCAGAAAAATTAGAAATGATTTAAACTTCTTTCACATCTGCCTTTTGGGCTTTGTTTCGCATACCCCAAAAAAGGACCTCACTGTAGGACTGCAGCACTCAACCTGCAATGACAGACGACAGAGGACAGAGAACAATAACCTGACTGATAACCTTTTCACAGTGGCCTCCTTTTCCTGAGGGAGTAAATTCTGGGCTGGATTAATTTCACAAGACAGAAGAATTCAGTCCAGGCAGCCAAATGTTAGAGGGTAGGAAAGTGTTATACAACAGGAAGGACACACCTCCAGGCTCAGTACTGCAGTGAACAATGTTATATTTGCATTTGAGGTCCAGTAATGTGATAGGTAGATGTTACAGTATATTGGCCCTGGAACTGGCCTTTGCTTGCTACTGGAATAAAGTACATGATCTGCCCAGCCAGAAAGGCAATCAGAGGTTAGACAGTTGACACGGCAATCTGTGGAGAAACAGCACAATAGAAACAAAAGAAGAGCATGTGGGGAGAAATAGGGCACAACAAGAAAGGATCTGAGTAGTTCTAAAGACTTTCTGGAGGGGAAAAAAAAAAAAAAAAAAAAGGCAAAATGTAAATCCCATGTCATGAAAATGCCATATGAGGTCTCTTTATGGAGAACAATAAAAGTAACTAATAGCAGAGTTTTAGCCATCACTTGTCTACTTCATATACTTAGTGTAGCACCCAAACACCCCTTGAGCTTTGTAGGTATGTCTCCCATGGCTGTCTAAAACAACTAAGAAACAAAGACATGAAACTGAAATTGGATTGTTCAATGTAATAAAGCATATAAGAACAAGTCCAAGATCTATATAGCAATGACCCAATGTTTAGGCACTCTAAAGAAAGAAAGGAGGGGAAAAAAAAATGTTCACAAAAATTTCAAGAGATCAAAACAAAGCAATTTTTAGTCAGTGCAAAAATGCCACTTTCCTCTGTTCTCTACAGTCTGCTGTACATTATAGCCCTTAGTTTTCCCATGTTCAGCTCCTCATACAGTAATAGATATAGTGGAGAAGGAAGACAGTTAATTGGTAGCATCAAGAGAATTGATGTCATCAGATGACAAATGCAGCAAAAGAAGTCACTAATAAGAAGCTGGCTATACCATCAAAAGAGATGTCTTTTACAAGTAGTCAGTCTTGAAGACTTGCGTTTTTATGCATTGTCAAGACCTATGACTTGTGATTAGGAGCTGGAGAGAGTCCAGCAAAGGACAACAAAATGCTGAGGGGAGAGAGACCACAGGGTAGGAGGGGGGGCTGACAGAGATGGGTTTGTTTAACTTGGAGAACAGAAAACTAAGGGAATTTTTTTCTAATTTCTATCTTACACAGTCTAGAGGGAAACTATACAGAAAGTGAAACCAGACTCACCCCAGAGGTATACAGCAAAAAGGCACAGGTTACAGCAAGGTAAACTCGGTCTTGATATAAGGAAAGCTTTCTTCCCAGTAAGTAGGATTAAGCCCTGGAATAGGTTTCCATCCCTGGAGATTTTCAAAATTCAACTGGACAAAACCCTGAACAACCTGACCTAAACCTTGAAATTAGTCTTGCTTTGAGCAGGAGGTTTGGCTAGATGACATCCCATCCCCCTCCTCCACCTCCCTCCCCCCTCCCCCCCCCTTTTTTTTCCCTGTGATTCTATGATTGTAAGTAGAAATTAACTGGCAGATTGAGTATTAAAAGTAAAATTTTGGAATGCATGTACAAGCTAGTGAAATCAAACCCCAGTATTACAAATTACTGGAGGGAGCTGCAGAGTGAAAATATTTCATTTTACGATGCACCTGGGAATCTCATTTCAGGTTCATCTTGCTTGTAATAAAAGCTGAATATTCCAACATCTGACTTGTGCAACTACAATTTCATTAACAACTTTAGAAAAATCTTAATGGGTAGCTTCATAAATTTTGCAGTGTTCTGTAGGTCTTAATGTTGTTGTTGCAATAGAAACATCATATAAAAATGAGCCACAAATGATTATTCCTTCTCTCTCAAGAGAGTTCCTCAGATTCCTCATAGTTTTGAAGAATTATTCTTTTACTAAGTGTGTGATCTCATAGACCTCCTTGAGTACAATGAGAAGTTGATTGTGAGGGTCCTTTTTATTCACGATGAAATATTACATTCTGATTGGAGGGGAGATTTTTATAGCTGACTCTTAATTTTTGTGTGTGAATTCATAGAAGGAATTCTTAAACTTCAGAGGTTGAAGGTGCTGAAAGACGGTTGAATATGTTTTAGTACGGTTATTCTGTTGCCACATTCTATCCCTACTGTTCTGTAAAACAGGTGCATCCTGCTTTACAGAACCCCTACTGATTTTAATTTTGTGTTTCTGTATACTGCATTATTAAACTTGCCCCGGGTTCAGCAAGGCATAACGGAAGGCAGGCTGACAATATTCCTACATACTTTGTCTTGGGCATGGTCTTTGCATCCACTGAGGACAGAAGGCTGAGCAGTGAGATTGTGCATACTGGGGCTTTTACATCTGTTGCAGGACTAAACTTTCCAGACAGAGGGAATTTCACTGTGAGTATTGTTCTGTGCAATCCTGATATAAAGATTCACTGTCTTTTTAGCACTAGCCACCAGCAAACATCTGTGAATTATAACAGCACATAATAGAGGAAGCATGCTTCCATATCCCCACAAACACAGATGCTGGGGCTGGCTCTTTATTGCACACAATTATCTTCAACAGAATGGTGAATGTAGACTAACTAGTGCCTGTCACATACATGCTCAACCCTGGTTGTTACATAACAAAATGCTCCATTTATTCAGTGCCCCCACCATAACCTGTCTCTTCTGCTGCAGGGGAAAAAAGTACATATAATTCTCTTCCTCTGAGGACAAAAAAGAAAAAAAAAAAATCATAATCTCAATCTCCAGCCAGAAGCCAGCAACAGCTTTCCAGAAAGCAAAAGCTCCTTCTTATGAAAATACAGGGGAGCATGAAGCAACACAACCCCTTGAGGAAAGCCAAGACCTGTTGTCAGGATGGTGATCTTGGCAATGTTGCCATTTCTCCCAATGCACCTTCCTTTTCCCCCTCATTCCTTGTTCTATGAAAGAGCTGGAAGTTGTGGAGAAGCTCCAACAATTCATCCAGTTAACTACAACATTCATAACTGGATGAATCACATGTACACAACAGACTGCAGTATAAAGAGCTGCTCTCACAAGCTGTACAGAATGAGCAAAAACCCATCCCAAACAGCAAGAGGGATATTTAGTATTTTCTGTTTCATTTCATTTTAAAGCACTTCACTATTGATCTCTGGGTTTATCTTTACTCAAGACCTAAATAAACTGTTTCAGAATATCTTAGCATTTTCTCTCTCTACCTAGTCAAAACACACTGAAAAAATCAATACATAAAGAAGCATTTACTCACCTGTAATGTAATAATCAAAAATCATATGCTCTTTTTATCAAAAATAAATTACCCTACCCTTTATATTCAGCAACTAAGCCCTTAGTTCTGTCTTTAGCTGCTGTCTTTTTGCTTTCTTAAAATCAAAAATTCCTTTTAACTTTTTTTTTTTTTTTAACGAAAGAATTAAAATTAAGCCCTCCACGTGAATTAAAGCCTCCCAATATCGGGCTATGATAAATCTCTTTTGACCTCAGAACCTCTGAATTAGAATCTCCATGGAAACAATGGCTCATCAAAACCTAAATTATGTACTATGCAGAGATGTCTGGCAATATACACAATGGTGCCTCAATAGGCGTTAAGAGACTAACTTAGGAAATTTTGCTAGCTTCTGTGACTTTCATAAGACCATGCTACTTTCTCTTAAGTAAAGATAAGAATTTGGCTAAAAACAGTTGAGGATGAATACTGAGACCCCTGTTTACAATGTTGCAGGAGAGTATTTGAAATGTCTCTTTCCAGAAGCAGAGAACAGGTTTTGGCAATCACGCCCAACATTCAAAGTTATTGCTCTTATCCACTACATAGACTTACTTTCCATTCACATAGTTTTGTGTATTGTGTAGTAATAATTATACAGTACGAGCCATTTTTACACAATACCTGAAACTTTGTCTTGTGTTTTGTATCTTCCATGTGCGCAGAAAACCATGCATGGATGAGTCTTTGTGGAAGAAACATCTAAGCTTGTTTGTACTGGTTCAACAGAGCACAGAGGAAAAACAGCAACCACATTTTTAATATATATTTGTGATAATGCTTGGATTTTTCAAGGTCATAGACTTTTTTTCCTCCACATTTAAAAATAAATAAATAAATAAATATGCAGAGATGTTTCAATAGCTTGGGGATAAGTAAAACATAAGTCGGGGCATGAATGAAATAAATGGTTGCTACTCATAGGTTCATTCTTTTGTCTCCAAATGGGTCCCTAAGTGAATGCTTCAAAACCATCCTACCAAGAAAAAAGAACTTTTGACAAAGGCAAATATTGATAAAAGCCATAACCATAGTCATAATAGCCACACTAAACCTAATAAAAATATTTAAATTCTGAATCCCTGAAGTAATACAGAGTTTTTGCCTGTGAAGCTAACATGGTTTAGAAATGTAAGATTGCCAGCATTCTTCATCACTAGCAACTAGAAGAGTGCTGAAGCAGAAAGTGGCAATTAAACTTTTTTATGAGTAGCACATTGTTATATGAATCCAAAAAGTCAAAGATTAAACAGTGGTGGTCTGAGGGAACACTGGAAAGATGCATTGCAAAGAGAGGTTCTGCCATTAGGAACTAACTGCTTATATAATACAAAGCTACTATTTTGAGGAGGAAAAAAGTATTTCATTGCTGTTGTCACCTTGAGACTAATGTTTGCTTATATAGTGTGCAACACAAGTAACAAAATCCAATTTTTCACTGAAGTAGAACATCTCCAAGGAACAGGTAAGCACACTCATGAAACCTTATCAGGACAGCCAGCATACAGACTTTCAGTAGATGCACACCACATGTCACTATTGTCACTACCAATAGATGACCTACATAACTGTTATTTCTGCTAAAGAAAGTGTCAGGTGAAAATAATAAGCCTGATACTGCAATGACTAGAAATATGAAAAAATAAAATAAAATTAGTTTCTCTTACACAGAAACTAATCCTTTGGAGAATATATAGTGAACAGAGCTGTGGACTCAAGACAGCTGAAAACTCACTTTTCTTTTTCTACATTGCTTTTAATCTGACTTGTTTGCTCGAGCAGCTCACAGTTTGATGGCAGTAATGCTTGTGGAGGCACAAGGAGAAAGTGTGGGAATGGGAATGAGCAACTCATTCAAAAGCAGCATCAGTTTATCCCCACTTCAGTAGACCACAAGGTCATAACTTGCATTCATCTAGCCACTCAAACAACACACAGGATTTTCTTAAATTTTCTGATATATGCAGATCAAGATTTGATGTTGTCTAGTCTGAATTAAAGCCATTTATCCTGTTTTGTATGTTTAATCAAACTATCTGGCCACAATGATCACTTTCTGCATTAATAATTGACCATACATGCTGCAGTGGATATCATGTTCAGTTAGATTAGATTTCTGCTTGTAAAATATCAGATATGGGATTATAGGGGAGTTGGATATTTTATGCAATTTCATCTGATTTATTTTATCAATTCAAATTATTTAGATATACTTTTTGCACATTTTAATAAATGAGTTCTCACTCTCATTAAATAGTTTTCATTTCACTTTTCCAGCAGAGTTAGTCAGGCTTAGAAACAAGATAAATGATATTGTTTTAGTTCCTCAATTGGATAAGCATAGCTTTAGTCAGAAGGAGGGTCTAAATCTGAGGTCCCTCAGTTTATGACTAGGTAGAAAGACTAATTTGATTAGTGACTTTGAACAAAACCTCTGTCACTTATGTTTCACTGGTAGACTCAGGCAACCTGAAACTTCTTGTGTTTTGACAGATTTATTGTCTGAGTAAAAAGCTTAAATGAAATTTTCCCTCATTAACCTTGACACAAAGCAATTATGTGCACATGGACAGTTCTGAGGTGAAAAGAAGACACAGATCTCTTTTGCTTAGCTGTTGTATGACAAGGTGCTAGTGTAGCATTCTATGAAACACCTCCTGTTATAAGAAGCCCTGAGTTTTTTTCATTCCTTTAACACCATGTAAGAATGGTGTTTCCAAGCTTCCAGTTGTTATGTGAGTTTGTGATTACGTTCACACTGAAACTTGATCAATTTCTAATTGTGTTGTGGAACCCTATTTTCCTATGTATCGAGCAGTACACCAGCCTTCAAAAATACAGTACTTTCATGGGGCCTTGAGGACTTGAGAATCACCAAGATACTTAGATTAGAGACTTCAATAGATTGTAAGAATTATTTGATCATGATTTTTTAGCATTTATATTGAGAACTGGATGGGGATATCAAACTGATTTAATATAGACTACTGAAGAGATTTATTTTAGCAACTATTTTAAATCAATAACAGCATCAGCCCTAATTGCAATAAAAGCACAGGCTAGAAGATCTTTAAAGCAGAATTGAACTTTAGATCCTCACACTGTGATGCATTACATTCAAGAATTGGAATTTCCATGAAAAGCTCCTAGGCACATGTAAAAATCATTTAACCAGACCTGTTGTTTCCTTTTTAAGGAGGGGAGATACACCAGACATTACATTGTCGTTGGTTTGTTTCCTTTTTGCTAACACAAAAAAATAGCAATGATAAAAAAAATATTTCCTAAAGGAGCAAGAACACCAGGAAGCACATTTCTTCAAATTCCAAACTAAAATGTGTAGATCAGGATAATCTGTAATGAAACAGCATGCTGTTTCTCAGATTTCTAGACGCTAAGCTGTTGCCTGAACTGTGAAATCGCAAGCAAGGCTATTGTACCTCATATCTAGTCCCAGTTTGTAAAATGGTATGGCCAGACATATCTTCACTTTTTGAACTATGATGAATGCTGACACAGTTCTTGTATTCACAGTGTGTGCTTGGCTAATGCAGCTCAGAGATGAACATACCCAAATTACCTCTCTTGTGAAAAGAACAATTCTTACAAAGCCAGGAGCTCCAGTGTTTAATGGAAGACAGTCACCAGCTCCTATGTGATCTAGAAAGCATGCCCTTTGTGTCTCAGTTAAACAGAAAGTAATTCTAAGCCAGCTAAAATAGTGCTGGTGGGACAGACAGTGTCCTCTGAGAAAAATGACAGTTACATTAAAATGAAAACATGCCACAAGAATCTATCCAATTTTATTATATTTTGGGGTAAAAGTGTCAAAACAGATATTTTCTATTTTATCGCTACAATAATGAGGATAACGCTGAAGTATTGTTCTTAGATATAGTGAAACAGTTATCATTTTTGTTATATTAACATGCATTTAATATTAATTACATGCAATTAATATTAATCTGTAATATGTACATATTAATGGAACATGTTGCCCAGAGAGGCTGTGAATGCCCCATCCCTGGAGGTGTTCAAGACCATGTTAGATGAGGCCCTGAGCAACCTGATCTAGTGGGTGGCATCTTTGCCTGTGGCAGAGGGGTTAGAACTAGATGATCTTTAAGGTCTCTTCCAACCTGAGCCATTCGATGATTCTCTGATCACATTAGTATTTTCTACTTTATAGGAAAGGTTTTCACATTTTTGAACACCACGTTGTAACGCGCATCAAATTCTTTCAAAACTTTACTTCCACGCAGAATTTCAACACTTGACTGCAAATAGGCAGATAGGCCATGTATTGTAAAAAATACCTAACTTTTGGTAATATCTAGAACAGTTGCATTCCACCAGAATTTCTCTGCAGGCATAATCTGTAACAATAAAATCCTGTTTGTTTTGTTGTTGTTGTTGTTTTTTCCCCATAACTGAGTTGTGCCCGATATCCTGATCATTCTTGTAAATGACAGCTTTCTGAAGAAGGAGCTTTACTTTGAACAGCCTCCTACAGCTCTTAGCACCATTAGTTTGGAAAAAAAAAAATCCTCCCTTAAGCAGTCAATATGCTTTGTTTTATTGAATTTGTTATCTAATCACAAGCACATTCTGTGCAGCTGAAGGAGGAGAAAGGGTTTTACTACCTGCAAAAGAACAAAAAGATTCTTATGACTTTCTACTCACTTTATAGTCATTGCTAACTTGAGGCATAAATATGTAAGAAGGAGGAAATGAAACAGGCATGGTTCTAAAAGAATCCTATTTGAAATAAAGAAATTAAATGATTGATAGTCCTCAAATATCAATTTATTTTATATTCAAGAAGACATTTATCTATATTAGTTAATAACAAATTATTAAAAATTGATCTGCTGAGATCAGGAAATAAAGGACTACATACAAAACCCATGATAATTGATTTTCAATTTCCACGTTAGTAATCAATTAGTATTTAATATAGAATAACTGTTCCAGTGAAGTCTGGTTTTTGATTGTGTTGTAAATAAATAACATTTAAACATCAATTACATGAATTAATCGTTCCCCTAGCATTTTACTGATTCTGAATAAATATGATTTTCATAGAATAGAATATTCTGAAATGGAGATGACCAACAAAGATTTTAAAATCTATGCAGGAATAAGATTTTATTTATGATCATCTGGTTCCATTGTGCAGTGTTCAATGAACTGTAGGTAGCAACTTCATTTGGAGGTGTTACTTGAAGGCACTTTACAATTTTTACATCCCTTGAGATTTCTTTTTTAAAGAATACATCAGTTCTTCAGTCCTCCTATGTCTTACCTGCTTATCTGTTTCTCTTTTCTTGACTTTATATTGTTTCTCTTATCTCTTTTCTAATATCAGTCCTATACCATGTCTGTGTACATGGTACATGTGTACTCCAGATGTGTACAAACTAGAATTTTATATTTTTCCTATTTACATTTAATTTTTCTCCTATTTACATTTAATCTGTTAATATTAAGCTGCAACTTTATTTCAATAAAACAGATATGTGAGGGAATAATCTCTGTATAAAGAACCTGAAGTTTAAGTAGATGCAGTGCAAGTAGAACCACTATACAAACAGGACAAATTTGAAGGAAATCAAAAAAGGTAAGCAAAAGACCCTTTATGAACTATTTCATGTTACTCTATGTGTCTTACATAAATAGAAAATCCTTCATTTCCATAAGAGGTTTAGTGGATAATCAGGTCCTATTTAAAAGTGCATGCAAACTTTGGCAGCTTTTTGGTGTATCCCTATCTGACTGTAATTCTCGCATCTTTTAATTTTCACACTCTAAAACAAAATGCATAGTTAAAAAGATGACCCAGATTGTTAGCCTCCAAGAAATGACTAATCCATTCAAAAAAACAAATCTCTCAAAGCTTTATCAAAATAAACTTGAACAGAATTAAGTCCCACAAATATCAAATGTTTGGAGACAGGAATCCTGTAATGATTTAAAATACTCCTTAACAATTGCCTTACTTTCTAGATGGAAAAAAAAAAAAAAAAATCAATTGTGGCCTAGCCTGAAAACAAAGGTTCCAGAGATCCACCATACTCTACGATGTGTACTTCCTCTTCATTTTTTTGGAACACCCAATTCAGAAAATCTCAAACCTGGAGCTAAACAATGTATTTCAGCTCATCCATCCTAACACTCCACACTATCAGTGAAGCTAATGGAGTAACTTTTTCTCTCAAAGATGCTACCATTTCAGCTGTACAAGTGGACTCAGAAGGACTAACCAGTAGGGTAGACATTAACTTTTGAATTATCCTATCTTCAAAAATCTTTCATTTTAATTTTCAAACTTTCTGCTTTACAGACAAGTACAACTTCTTCACATCAACTTTTCAGCCATTTCGGAAGAAGTCACCATCAGGGTGGGAATTGTAGCTAACCTGATCTACTATAATCATGTCCAATATTAAGGTATATTTCAATCTTCTTTTAGTAGAATAACAGGAAAACATAAAACATCATGCAAGCGGTTCCAGGAAAAAAAAAATATATAGAGAATGGCTTAATTCTTTTTCTGGCTGGCTGGAAGCACCTAGTTTATCAAGGCAGAATTTTAAAATAGTGGGGACAAAGGAAAAATTAGTAAGCATTATGGAAATATAGAAGCATAACACGACACATACATTAGCACTTATCTAAGAGGGTTCCAGCAAACTTTCTTTATTTGCTTCATAGTTCATTATTTAGGCTGGTCAATAGGTTTCACACTGCTCATTATCATTCAAAAATAAAGTTTGGATGTGGATAAATGTTTAATTAATACATTTATTTCCCCTGGCTACCCAGGCAAACAGGATGCTTCACATAACATGATTACTGAATTTGCATGGATCTGATAGTTTCAGTATACAATACCGCATAATGTTAATGCATTTTCCAACAAAATCTGTCTGCAATAAGCTCTGCTGAACTAGCTGAATGCATTACAAGCGTAAAGGAGTTGACAATTCTGCTTTAGCATGGTACTGCCCTGCAATATCGTATATATGCTGCAAGAAGGGAAAAATGTCCTTTGTAATTTTCCCCCTAAAAAGTGAAGATCCTAAAGAGATTCTGCTAGAAGGTGAAAGAATCCTTACCTTAAAGAGATGTAAAAGAAGATAAGAGGGTATTTTTAAAGAACAAATCAATCCTTCCTGACACTAAGTAAGCTCACACCTTTAAGCTTTAAGCTTTATCATCTTCCTCTACACCTATGCAAATTTTATGATGTCTAAGAAGAGTTCAGCTTTCACTGATACTGGGGGCCTGCTTCACTGGTAGTAATACAAGTGTGTCTCTATTCAGACTTTTTTAGGTGTTTGCTCCAGGAAATGCTTAGAATCTTGATGTCTTTGAGAACTTCATTTATGTTACTTGAAAATGGACAAATGGATTCAAAGGTTATTAATTAGTATGTGAAAAACTGGATAGGCAGAAAACTTTGCCCAGACTTCACTTCCTGAGCAGCCTAGGGTAGAGAAGCACAGGCTAGAGGTGTGTTCATGTTCTGTTGCACCCAAGTGAACAGGTCAGACCATGAGGCACAGTAGCCAGAGATGAACCAGATCATCTATGAGAATCCCACACTGCACTAACATGATGTGGAACCTGAGATGGTATAGCCCATTAAGCAAAGCTTCTTATCATGATACAGCACCCCACCAATGTGACAGTACAGCTTCTTGGACTGGGCTCTTAGCTGCTGACCCAGCCTTGCCAAGCAGCAGCAAAAATATGTACTCCCAAATGCTGGCCCAGCCTTGTGGAACAGTGCCACATTGATGGAGCTGTTATAGGGCAATGGTAAAATAGGAGAAAGTGTCTTATAGGCAAAAAGATCTTTGTTGAGAAGAACCATTAGTCACTGAGGCAACAGGACTTCTTTTGCCTAACACATTTTGGCAACATATTCTCCAAGCCAGGAAGTAGTAGGTGTGACTAGAGATGTTGATGAACGGGATTGCTCATTGAAGCTATCTGTCCTGAGTGTTTAAACAAGCAACAAGACATTTCAGTGGATTACAGAGAGAGAATGATACATATTCCAAACAAAACTCATAATGACACCATAGAAAGCAAAGTACACTTTCATCCCAAATGGAAATCACAACAGTCACGAGAAGGAAATGGATTATAAATATCACCTAATTTGTCACCCCTTTTTGGGGGGGAAAAAATAAAAAAAGTATAAGAGGATACCTAGTGATGTAGGGGAAGTTTATTATTACACTTAAAAACATGTAGGAAACCAAGAGAAACTCTCAGAAAAATCACAGGGAAACGGCTAACTCTCATGTTTCAAAATATCAAATAAAAAGCTGTCAGACTGTAGCTCAGAGAAAGGAAATCTGGAACCCCACAACAAAGTATTTCTTCACGAATCTCAGGTACATATTCAGTCTAATGATAAAAATGGTTATTTAGACTGTATTTGAATTGCCTGTTAATCATACTGGACATTGGTATGGATACTAATTGTATTTGTGAATGTTGTCACTAGAAATGATAAGGAATAAACAAACTATGTACATCAGAAAGCATCAGCTGATAAAAGCATGTAATGTTTCATTACCAACGATTTCATGAAAAGAAACTACCACATAAGCTCACAGCTATTTAATGTTACTTGACAG
This sequence comes from Anser cygnoides, assembly GCF_040182565.1. Lineage (NCBI taxonomy): Eukaryota > Metazoa > Chordata > Aves > Anseriformes > Anatidae > Anser > Anser cygnoides. The sequence continues at coordinate 68,399,728 of NC_089875.1, forward strand.
TTGAGGTTTTCACATGCCACACAAAACTAACTTGTAGTTTCAAAGGTAGGTCAGCAATCTTAGGTAGTCTTCTTCATATATAACATCTTTTATCTTCAACCAAGTCCCAGCACTGGCAACGTTTTGATGATTTTCGTGGTGTGAATAAGCTGCTGTTCACTTCTAAATTCAGAGTGGCAACAACCCACTATGTTTAAATTCAAACATGACTTTTATTCCTTTTTGTTTAAGAAACTTTACAAATAGATTTTGGTTTAATTCTGTTGTTATCATGGGCTGATCATAGAGCTTAGTCCAGGATATGGAAACACACATTTAAAAGTTTTCAGACTTGTACTTAACATATGGGTCATCTGTATGTGCAACTAAGGCAGGCCCTAGACTGCAGATACCTTCTGTATTATCATCCTCCCTGTACACATGCCTCTGTTTTAGCTCTTGTGATGCATTCTTCAAATTTTGCCTGCTCATCCATCCTCATGCCCTCATTTTTCTTTCACCTTTCTGTTTCTTTCAGTGAGGTGCCTTCTTTCGGGTAAGTTCATTTAGTCAGTTTTAATTTTTTCATTTTTCTTCCAAAAGAGTAAAAGCCGTACTGGCTATGACCTGAGTCTATCCAGTTTCAACATCCTAATACCGACATGGTCAGAAGCTTTGAGAAGAAGTCTGAGATGCTTCTTTTTGAAGTAGATATACAGGACTGTATGCAACAGACAAGCCTCTTCCTGACATCTTGTAGGTTAAAAAAATAAAAGTAAAAGAATAAATTCTACAATGCTTTCAAAACACTCTCAGCTATTCTAATTACCCTTAGCAATTGCATCCGGCAGCACTTGCTGCTAAGGGGCTCAGCTATACACCAGAGACTGATTTAATTTTTAAATTTCAGCAGTTTCTTAATTCTGTGTCACATAAAGAAAATATTTATTTTTACCAGGCTGATTTCATTACATTCAATTGTTTTCCCTGATCTTTGACTCAGCAGAAAGTAAGCTTTTCCAGCAGAATACACCACAGCCCCGTAAAAATATTCATGTTGCTTATATTTGTAGTTCTTCAAAAAAGAGGTAGTCACATGGTCAAAGGTATTCAAAGTCACAAATCAAATATCAGTCCTCAATCAAAATTAATATAACAGTTTCAAAATTGCTTGTATGTTCTTGTTGTTTGTCGCTCTAGAGGACAATAAATAAATGCATAAATAAATGAATACCTTTTAAAACTAGCAGAGTTAAATTGCTAATGTTTAATCAATTTTATCCAGGGTCAGTAAGGGGCTCTGAAGAGTAAGGCTTACTCTCCACAGAAAAAAATGTTAAGTACCAAAAATATTTGGAGAGATCATGTCCCTTGTTTTACATAGTGTCTTACGTGTGTATGTGTGTGCACTTGCAAGAATGTCACTAGTAAATGGCTTACTTTTGTGGCCTGTAGATTTGTTAATGCTATCAAGAAGGTAAAAAAGTGATACTGACTGGCTTTTCCCCTCTTGGCTATTCTAATTGGCCTTAGCAATTACATCCATCATCACTGCAGAGAGCATCTCTGCATTACTGAGCAGAGCAACTCCAACAATTCTTTTACTGCCATTATTGCTTTGCTCCTTTGATAAATTCTAGGTCAGAAGTAGACGTTTCCATGCACGCATCACAAAGCTGCTAACTCTTCTTTCAAAACCCAAATCCCCAGCTGACCACAAGCAGCAATCCCAAAGAGATGAAAGCCAACCTGAAGTGCCTTTCCTCAGCCAGCAAGATAAAAAGTGGAGGGGAGCGTGACCTGTTCTGTGGCTGTGTTTGCTTTGTTCTCTCATTCTGAATTATCCCAGGTCTCATTTGACTTATATGTTTCTTTGAATGAAGCCTTCTCCTAGACACTGAAAACCTTTGGAGACTTCTTGATCTTTAGATATGCTTGTTTTCCTTGAGGAGAGAGGGAGAAGGTTTAGGAGATGGGGAAGGGGAGGAGGTTTCCCTTTATAATTACAGACCATATGGATCAATTTGCTCAATCAGAAATACTTCAGAACAGGGCTTTGCACCTGACAACCAGATCTCCAAGGTAAATTAACCATCTAAACCCCAATAATGGCTTTCCCTGCTGACAGCATGGATAGGCTATATTAAAAGGATCACATATACGTATAACCAGAGCATCCTGCTGCCTGTGGCAGCAGAAAGCCCAGGTTGGCAGAAGAGCTCTTGCCAAGAGAGCCTGCTCCAGTCTGGCCCATGCAGAGCCCCATAGCTAGCAGCTGGGGCTGTTCCTGAGGCTACTACATTCTACGTAACAACTACATACCAGCTAGGAGACAGCAGATTTTGCTTTGCTCACAACCCTGAGAGGCATAGCTTAGTGGTGTGGACAGCAAATGTTACACCCTATTGTGCACATTCCTGAAACACTTTCTGTTCCTAGTGCTTTAAAGGAAGTTTCTTGGGGCTTTCCAGTGTCTTCCCCTTTTTTCTTACTTATAAGAGCTTTCTGTTTTTATGAAAAAGCACTATAAATATAAGATATTACCCCTTAAATGATACAGTATGATTTATCTAGCCACCTCAACTTTTATTTCTTTTATAGTTATTTCTTTTATAGCAGGTACTCTGACATTGACTTGCTTCAAAAGAGAGACAGGCAGAGAGAGAGTACCAGCCTTGCTGCTGTTATTTCACATCTTGCACCTCTCACCCCAGGTCCGGAGGGCAATAGCTGCCCCCACCTGAGCCAGCGCCCTTGCATGCAATACATGAGTGGGCTGCAAGGCTGGGCTCCCCCAGCTGCCACCACTCAATACATACTCCCCTCAGAAGAAAACAAAGGGGAAACAGCAGCCCAACAAGCCTGTCCATTCCCAGGTGTGAACTCAGGCTCCTAGAGGAGAGCTTTGGATGAGGCAGAGGAGGAACAGTTACAGATTGCCTAAGGTTGCGTGTTCCCTGTTATACTATTGTGGGAGGTAAAGTGTGAAACACCTGCTTGCTGTCTGAGAACACACAAAAATGCCCTTCAAATGGTTAAAGGAAAATAGGTTTCAGCTGATATACTGCTGTCATGTAAAAAATGACGTTTCCGTGTCTATGTCTGCAGCATGGGAGGCTGAGCTGCCAGAGCTCAGTATCTGTTCAGGCAAGGTTGCCTGGTCCATGCAGAGCACAGCAATAACGCAGGGCGTGAGCTGCCAGGAACCTAATGGCTTTCCTAGAATAGCTGACTCCCCAGATCTCTTCTGCTTCTTTCTTTCCTGCAGGAAGCATAAATGCTCCATCCTCAGCCTTTCAAGCATTTGTCAGCTGCTCTTTTAAATTACAGGATGACCCTGATGAAACGTGAATTCAATAAAACATGATTTGTCATGTAAATAGCTAAGAATTAGAATAATGTGTCCCAATATTAGGCACTCTCAGAGATACTAGGAATTTGTATCAATATGAAGAGGCTGAAACAGCTATTTTAAAACAATGGTTTTAGTATCTGCCATCTTATAGCTAAAAGTAGTTGGGATTGTATGTTCTTTGCTGATTGTTACTTTTTGCTCAGGAAATGAAGAGACAGAACTGGGAACTGTATTCTTTGAAGTCTTTAACATGGGGCAATACAGGTGTGCAGAGGAATCCAGTGCTTGTCAGCTGCAATGATCATACTGTGTAAATCATACAGTAACAATCAGTGCAGAGATTGCCCCCTTCTCTCACCAGATTGTTCCCTCAAATAGACGTGCTGCAAGAGGAATAGACCCTAGATTCCAGATGGGAGCCACAAAGGGTACTAAATTTCCCATTTCAAAGATACAACTTTTCTTTGACAAATATTAATGTACTTAGGACTTTACAGTTCTGTCTTCAGGCCCTTGCTTTTCTAGGCATAGCTGACAGTGATTTTGAAATGCTGGCTATGCATAACCTTCCCTTCCCATGAAAATATATGGAACCAGTCATCCTGAACAATATTTGAGGTTCAAAAACTGTAACTTTGATATAGTCTCACTCCGATCTAGTCACTGCAAAAATAGTGAGTAAGACTCACTTATTTTTGAAAAAGTTATATATATATCACTTATATTTGAAAAAGTCCAATCAATGATGTAAAATTCTACATGGATTAAAAAAAAAAAAAGAAAGTTGTTATATCTGGGTAACAGATTTGTTGTAAGTATTTGAGATCATATGTTGTTTGTTAAGTGGTATTAAGCTTTGGCAGGGAAAGAGAGACAGTCCTGGGAGCTGCATCTTTAAGTGCATTAGATTCCCAAGCACATAAAACTAGGTGTAGGGGCATTGCAGAAACAAATGTTTATTAAACAGAGCTTGCTGGAGATGGATACTGAAAAAAAAAAAAAAAAAGAGAGAGAGAGTTTCAAACACTTGAATGCGTCTGTGCGCCTGCTGGGAATCAATGACAGAGCTGCAAATAGATTCTAGGCATCTTGCCTCTCCATTACCAGCTCTAACGCAGGACTCATTCACTCCTAACCAAACATGCTGCTTGAAAGGCTTGTGCTTCAGTGAGTCCAAAATTCACTTCTTCCCAAACTATGTCAGACTGCAGGATTGCAGTTATTTTATTAAGAGAGAATGTGCTCCCCATGGGTGAAAAGGCCAGCAGCTGATTCCATTAGTTATGCAGCTGGCTCCAGAGGATCCACTGATATGAGCTGCAGACTGGTTTTTACTCATTTGCAGAGCATTTCTTTTTCCTTAAGCTGACCACCAAATTGCAGGATTTGAGATGCTTGCTGGAAAGAGTCAAATCCATTACCACTGAGGCATATATTTGCTATAAAAGCTAAAATTACAGTTTTCATGTTTAAACATCTGGTCACAACCCAGGAGGGATACATCCCTGCTGGCCATGAAAAAGTAAATCTTAAATAAGTATAAGTTAATTGCCTGTAGTAATATGGAATCTTTGTAATCATTTATGTTCAAGCATATGAGTGGGTATTCATTAAGCTGTATTTTCAGGCATTTACAGAGATTATTTAACACACACATTACCAAACTGATTAGCTGCAAATTGGAGAAAATGTGCCCTGCACACTGGCACTGTCATTTTATTCCATTCATTGCCATTGAATCAAGTGTCTAGACAATATATTCTCAGACCAACATGACAGGAGTAGGCTATAAACAGAATGAGTACCTATGTATGTCTCTGTCCAAGCAGACCTGAGCGCATACTCTGCACCTACCCATGCCTAATGGTTTACTACTTTGCCCGGTTATGGTTTAACTCTGGCAGGTGGCTAACCCTCACACAGCCCCTCACTCATTCTTCCCAGGTGGGATGGGGGAGAGAATCAGAAAAATAAAAGTGCCAGAAGTCGTGGATTGAGACAAAAAGAGTTCATTAGGTAAAGCAAAAGCTGTGTGTGCAAGCAAAGGAGAAAAAGGAATTAATTCACTATCCATAGGCAGGCAGGGGTTCAGCCACCTCCAGGAGAGCAGGGCTCATCCTGTGGAATGGTTCCTTGGGAAGACAAACACCCTCACTCTGAACACCCCCCTTTTCCTTCTTCTTTCCCCCAGCTGTTATCACTGAGCATGACACCACATGGAGTGAGACATCAGGGCAACACCAGGAGCAGGAAAGGCATTGGCTTTGTGCAAGAACTGCTCTGCAACAACTAAAACATTGATGTATTATCACAACTATTTTCATCAAAAATCCAAAACACAGCATTGTGTAAGCCTCTATGAAGAAAATTATCTCTGTCCCAGCCAAAACTATGACATGCCCTTTTCCAGCACACAAAGCACACTGGGGTTGAAGACCTGAACTGTCCCCATTTCCCATGTTTTGGAAAATTTAGTGCATGGCATGGCTCAGGGAAAAAAAAAAAAAAAAAAAAAAAAAAAGGAGAGAGAGAACACTTCAGGACTCCTCTTCAGATTTGTATTTCCTACTTGTAACCCCTTAGTCCTTGGACACATTTTTCCATGCTTCCATTTGCAGAAAACTGCTTCCTCTCACCTACATCCAAAAGGGATCAGGGAGGTTGCAGGGAGTCAACACCCACAATGCAGTCATTTGGAAGGCTGCAAGGAAAGCAGAGGGATAAAGATCTCTTCATATTGCCAAGCCTGAGTTACCAGAAAGGTTAGTTTTCCACATTTTTATATACCATGACCAACACTGATCAACATATACTAACTACTAGCCCTTTGCAGGTTTCCACTTCATAACTGTCAGCAGTGGAATTAAGCCATCTTGTTGCCAAACTCGCTATATAAACTGAAGGGTTTCTAGGCATCACAGGAGAATGTTTTAGAAATGCACTCTTACCCAGCATAAGATGATGCACACTCAGCCACCAATCAAAACTTAGAAATAACCAGTTCAGTTCAGTCAACTGAATCATCTACAATACTTAGTACATCTTTCTGAAGAAAAGAAGTCAGCAGAAAGAAACAAACTTTGAAGTGTGGCCATAAGTTCAAGACACTGGGCAATGAAGGAGGTGACTTCAAGAGGAATATACCTGCCCAGAGTTTTGCTCTCTCTTTTTCTCTGGAGTTATGTGGCTTGAATGTTTCTGGATAATTTGCAATAAGATTTGGAAAAAAAAAAAAAAAAGCAATGTTTCATATAATAGGTCTTAAACCTAATACATATATATTTATAGGAGAGGAATAGCTAGCCATCTTTAAATAGAAAAAGATGAGAGATTTTGCATTCATTCTATATGCAGAATGTGGTCATGTCAGTAACAGTACAAACTGCAGTATGCTGGGTTACATAAAAATATTTTGTATCTTAACACTTGGAATTTTCAAGAAAATTATGTGTGGAAAATATGGACCCAGAGAGGAGTTTCTTACAGCAGATGCAGTTTCAAAGACACTGACAAACAACAGAAACAGAAAGTTTCAGGAAAGGAATCTAAACGAAATATGATTGAGCTTCTAAAACCAAATTTCACTAGCAGGAAACATAAAATGAACCTAAATAAAGAGGAAAAGAAATCTTAGAAAAAGCTGAAAAATCCAGTGGTACCAGGGAAGAAAGCTGAAAAAGCTCAACCACAATGCATGCTGAAACATTCACTCAGATTACATATAACTGTTGTGCATTGTGTTTGGTATCATTGGGTAACTGGGTCATAGCCTCAAGTAGTGTGGGATCTCCAATAAATACAGGAAACAATATAAAAGAATCATTGAGCTATAAAGCTCCCAGTTTAGCTTTGCTCCAGGGTTGTTTAAACCTATCCGTTGCCATATACAACTGTTAAAACAATAAAACCAAATATATTAATTAGCAGTAGCATCTCTGTAATAAATACTTTGCACACCACAATATTAATTCCAAACATTCAGTCCTGACTATCTCATTTCATGGGTTCTGTTCAGCATCTCTTCACAAACAGACAATTCAAGCCTATACTATGCACTTCCAGAAGGCTAAACAGTAAAAACTCAAACCCAGTAAATACAAAAACAGTAGATTCAAGAAAATCTTTCTTACCGTTCTAATAATTTCACATGCTGTGCTTTAAGGGGCAAAACTAATGCTACCAGTTTAGGAATATGGATGGAAAGACAGCTCAAAGTAACAGTAATAACTCTTAATTGCCAGTCAACCTTCTATTAGTGAATTTTCCCCACCCCAAACAAAGAATATGCCAGTAGAGCAAAAGAGAAGACGAGCAAGGTAGTCCATCAGCACTCTGAACAAAATACCAAAAACAACCTCAAAGCCAACGGTACTCCCCTCTCACCAAGTTCGGAAATCACATTCACCTCCAATGTTCACATCAACTGAAGGAGTTTTACAAATTGAGAAGAGAACTAGCAGAGAATGACTGCATCATTTCTTAAAAATATCTTGGGTGCTACCCACTTTTTTTGTACCTGTCAAACTGAAAAACTGCCAGGGTCAATAAAAACATTCCAGGTGTTAGATCTTCCTTACTGATAAGAAAAAGAAAAAAAAAAGAAAAAAAAATCTGAATTGTCTAGGAGTGCTTCATATCACACAAAAGAGCAAGGGAACAGAGAGGACCTGTATAGGGAGTCATAAGTCAGATAAAAGCATAAACTCAAACCATCAGTGCATTTGGTAACCATACTGTTCTTTATTTAGATTTGAAATAGAGAATTTGTATTCCAATTAACCACATCAAATCATATGGCAGGGGGAGAGATCACAGCACTGCACTATATCTGATAAAAGGTCCTACTTGCTGGGTCACTGAGTACATTTAATCCTCAAGCCAAATAATTCACCTATAAATAACAAAATGTTGACAGGATAGGCATTTGCTTTTCAAAAATTATACAGGGCAAAAGGCACTTGGGCCAGAACTACTGGTATGGCTATACAGTGTATTCATTTTTCTGGAATGCTGTTGTGTGCCAGCTAACACATGTATTGGTCCCATAAGTCCACAGTAAAATTAGTCCTACTAGCCCTATTTTTCTGCAAAGACTCAGCAGTCTGGTCATGTGTAAGGGAAAGTCCAGGGCATTTGCGTATTTGCTATCTCTAAAAAAAGGAAAGGGACTATTTGCCCCTAAAAACGTCCAAGTGCAGGCCAATTTTCAATGTTTTTAAATTTCATTTTTTAAAACAACCAAAAAAAAAAAATCCACAAAATCATTATGAATGTCTCTCCCACAGGCTAGCTGATTTTAGCTTGCCTTTAATTCATAATTCCTAGAACTATCCTCCTTTCCGGTTTGCAACTGTGTGCCACCTAACTAGCAGTTATTAAAGTTGTATATATGAAGTATTTAGCATATTCTATAATCCTTTAAGATAATTTACTATTGGTTGACAAAGACCTGACTGTAAAAACTGTTAGTCCTTCACAGAACAGTAAGGAACACTTCTTTAGGATCACAGCTTGCAAAGTACTACGGCAGCAAACTTATTTTCTCAAGGATGATAGATTATATCTTACCTTGTAAGGCAGCAGAGATGTAAAGGGAGCTTGTATAAATACTGAAATCTAGAAATACAAGATTAGACACCTATCCATCTATTTAATTAGAGCTAATAAGGTACTGTAATTTTAAATTTAAGAAGTGATGCAATAGTTTGAAAAATTGCTCTAAAAACAGATCTCTACTGTCTTAATATAATTCAATTTCAAATAGAAACAGATTCTTTGCCCCCTCCAATTTATCTAAGAATATGAAAAATGAATTGTTTCTAGCCCATTAATCCATTCCCGGAAAACAAATCAGACAAAGGTAATGCAACAAACAGAAGAAAATCAGGCATGTTTTCCATATCTGCACTGTTTTCACAAGGCTAGCATGTATATCTCTGACCACCCAAACCATTTGAACCGCAAGTGACCAGGCAGCACAAATTCCAGCCAGGTAAGAAAGCAGGATCTGACTGTAATAGATTTTCTGATATAGCTATGTTTCATACAGTGAAAGAAGAAACCAATGAACCATGAAAATTGCATTTAGCTTTCTCAGATTAAATATTGAAATATATATTTTGACAATTGCATAATAAGACATGTTTTTTCAGATCTGCTGCAACTATCACTGGGAGTAATTGAGGGTATCTGAAAACCCCATTCAATTTTGTATTAGCTGCAGATACTTAAAATACATGCTGAATATCTTCAGTTTCTAATTACAGAGCAAAATGACTAACTTAAAACACCTAAATCTGGGATTTTTGGCTTGAGCATGCAGATACATTTGAACCTCTGACTGCTTCTTCCACTTCAGTGCCTCATAAAACTACTTAGTCTGAATGTGTCTGAGGTCAGCTTCCCAACTGAAGCATTAACAAATTGCAAGATGGGCAGTAAGAGTAGATATGACTTTTTTCTGAGCTGTGTCCAAATGACTTTTTCTATTTTCTGTCTGAAAGTTGTCAGTAGTGTTGCATGAAGCACCATAAGTCCAGAAGCTTTTCTGTAAATCAATACTGAATATTTTAAGTCTTTTAAGATCTCATACAAGTTCAGCTGAATTTTCTGAATACTTCTGCATGCAGCATTTTATGATGTATCTCCTTAGAGGACATTTCTGAAATCCCACTAGTTCTCAGCAAATCAATTCCATGATACCCATGTGATTTAAAGGTAACATACCGAGAAGATGTGGGACATGAAAAAATACAGTTAATTATAGTATTTAAGTGAAGTTTAATGCATAGAGAATGATTGGCAGTCAAAAGAAAGCTTAAGGATTTTCACTTGAGCTGTAAAAGGACTTATATGTGCTTGCAGTATTACAAAAAGCAGCTGAAACCTGCCAACCAGACAATAGAGTGAAACCCAGTGCATGCTAACTAACAAAGATGCCTGGTGTGAAACGATTGTATTAACTGCAAGAATACTTATTATACAGGTATATTTTCTTCCAGAACAATACAAAACATTGCTATACTGTTCTTGGGATTGGAAGAAAAACCAAATCCGCCAAGAAAAGAGACCCATTTCCCCGAGGAGAACTTCATTTTCCAAAAGAAAGCAAGTCCTTTTTCTGTAGAGTCATTTACAGTGATCAGAAACTTTCTCACTGCTGGAAAGGAACAAGGGAAGGAAAACGCAGCATGTTTCTTTTCTTTGTATCAGTGCTCTTTACAGTCTCTTATAACCCACAAATTTAATACATTCATTAAATACACCCAGATATAGAGTGCCTTTAGGCAGCAGCAGGGAGATTTTTTTTTAACTTGTGATACACCGCACAATATACATGTCAAACTTTACCACTATTCAGCTATCACAAGAGCCTGCCCATTAAAAGATTCTGTGCCAAATGAAGCTCTCTACTTTTCTCAGATGAAATTCTCTATTATTCTAGACATCTTTTTCAAGCCTTCCTAAACTCTGAAATACACATATCTGTTTTCCTAGACTATCAGGAGGAGCTCAGCTCTTGTTGCAGACACCACTGTTTTTGCATGCTGGCACACTCACATGTGGTCCTTGTGCTTATGCTTGGATTGGCCTGGAGAAGAGTTGGATCTAAGATTCAGGACTTCTCCAGAAGATACACAGAGATAAACACAATATATAGCTACTGGTTATTGGTGGTGGTACTGTTGTATTGGAATTATAATGCAGTAAAGCACCCTGCACTGGCAAGGAAATTGCTGCAGCACTTACTAGCTCTTTCGATTCTCCAGCTATGTAAGAGGAGCAATGAATCTGAAATAGCTTGGCTAATACTGTAGCAATTACTTCTCTTTTTATTTTTATTTTTTATAGTTTTTCCCCCCAAGGCAAATGCTAGTATTGCTGGTGTTTAGGCTAAGTCCCAAAGGGGGATCTTTGAAGAGAATCTTGATTGGATCCAGTTTCCAGAAGATATTTAATGTGCTTGAAACCAAGACAACGATAGATTACATAAACAAAGAAGAAAAACAACAGCCATGGAGCAGGGAAGTTGCAGCCACATAGTCCTTTTTGTAGTCCCTGTCAATAAAGACTTCTGGCCATAATCTGCCTCTGTACCCAGCAGCTGTTTTATTTCGCTCTTTACTTTGCCCAGTGAAATCCCAACCAAATGCAAAGTATAAGTTTTTTAAAGAGCTACAAACGGAGGGACAAAATGGCAAGTACAAGTAAAGAAAAATTCAACAGCATCATGTTTTTAAACATTAAAATGTCAACTTTTTCCTTTTCTTTGGTAAACAAAAACAAAATTGCAACTTCTGAAAAATTCTGTTCAAGGGAACGTCCAGAGGCTGTAATGATGTTCATGCTCATGAGTATGTAATGATCCTTCTTCCTGAGGACTTAAGATTGAGCCTCGAAGGTACAACACTTAACACAAATTGCATGGGGGGGTTGATGTTTTTTTTGTGTTTGTTTTTTTTTTTTGGTTGGTTGCTTGTGGTTTTTTGTGGTGGTGGTGGTGGTTGGTTGGTTGTTTTTTTACCCTTATTCTGTCTCTTATATTAGTGATCGCTGCAGGCAAGGTTTGTTTTCCCTCACTCATTTGCTTCAGTTGTGCCACATGTCATGGTTATCTTCTTTAATGGAGTGTTTGCAGATGAGGTTGTAAAAATCATTAGCCACAGTCGGCAGATGCTAGGTACTGCTAGGATGCTGTTCCAATAACTTCTTTCCTTTAATTAAAATTCTAAATAAATCATGAGGTTTTGCAAACACAAGCCTACAGTACTTGCATAAGATGAAAGCTGTGCTGACTGCTGGTAGTCTTGATGCAGCTCTTTAACCTCCTATTTCTTCCAGGTTCTGGTTTTGTTTGTGGGTTTTTTTGATTTTGTTTTTTTTCCTTGGCCTTCACACAAAACCCCCATATGCACTTCTTCAATGCTTAAAAATCTTTCTTGCTGAAGATCAGTACCAAGAAAACATCTGTGCCTCTTCCTGGTACACAAACAAATTTGCTCTGCTTTTTTTGTTTTGGTTTGGTTTGCTGTTTTTATAATGAATGCAGCGAAAACTCCATGTAAAGACTAAACAAAATATCCTGTATATAGTTGCCTATTGATGTTTCATGAAATTCTTATGAAACATAGAAGTGAAAGCGTTAAATATGCACAGCAGAAGAATATTTATTTGCTACAAAACATGAATAAATTTAATCATTTGCTCCTTGTTTCTATGGGAACAAGTTCTATTTAATAAACAGTCTTTGAATAATATTTTATTATTTTTAATTATATTAATTATAATTCAATAAGTCATATTAAAATAATTTAGATTGCAATGAGAAACTTTAATACTGGTGTGAGCTTAAAAAAATAGGCCAGTTGAGCATAAAGTAATTTATGCTGTTGTAATTCCTAGTTTCCATTGATACTAATTCTAATTATTGAATGTTTGCATTTGAAATCTTAATAGGGTGAGGTATTATAATTGTATTAAGAAAAGATACAAAATAAGCATGATGAAAAGATCAAAAGTTGCAGAAAAATAATTTTACCTGTTCAATGTGTAACTAGGGAGCTTTTCCCAGTCACAAAATCCCTGCATTTTCCTGTTTTCTGTGTATCTGTGTAATTATTATCTACTTTTTTTTCTTTTTTTTTTTTGCTAAAGTAGGAGACAAGCATCTGAATTAGGATTTTTAATGTCAATCAATAATATCAATTTTTAAAATGTTAATAAAAGGAGACTGTTATTGTACTTTAATCTGTCAGTTAGCCTCTTATGCCTACTCAGCACCAATGGAGACCTTCAAAGAACAGCTCAGATGGATCCATGTGCAGAAACAGGCTCCAAAACCACACTATGATGGAATAATGAAATTATTTTTAAAAGTTAGTATTTAACCAAAATTAAATGAAGGAAACACAGTCTAACCAGCCTAAACAAAACAAATAAATTAAGGGAGATATTAGCATTGTCCTAGAGAAATTAAAAACAATATAAAGATTCACTGATCTTTTTTTTGTGTGTGTTACCACATTGTTACTGATAATAGTAATGTTATCACGTCTGACATAAAATATCTAAACCCAGTCAGAACTTTGTTTGTTTTAAGAAAAGAAAAACCAATCACACCCTTATTCACCATTACCCAGGCTTTTGTTAAATCTTCTACTGCAAAATCACATCTCACTTTCTCTGGAATTCCTTTTTGCCTTAGAAAGTCACCCAATCATGATTTCAACATAAGTTAAAGATTAGATGATAAGTCAGAAAAAGAAGTAAATTCTTGGCACATAACGCATCTGTTGTAGGCAATAAAAACAGCAAAAGACATATGAAAACTAAGTAAAAAGAACAATGTAATATAATATAACTTTACACAGATTAACTTACTTTTTTAAGCATTCTCATGACTGTATTTGTTTAGAAAACACTGGCCAGCAAAGTTGTATTCATGTTCTCTGGTCTTGGGAATCATGATCACAGAAATAGAAATTTACTTTCAGATTTTTCATCTGCCATTGCTCAAATCTCATCAACCTGTCCTAATTAATCATCTATATTAAATTTTTTGTGATAAATTGGAAAAAGACATTGCAGAATTTTTTATTTAATAGCTGGACTACCAATGAATTTGAATAATGGTTTGAATAATGGTGTACTAAAGGTTAAAGAGTCATTTTTATTTCTTACTAAAAGGAAGCATTCACTAGCTATGACAATTTAAAATACATATTCTTGAAAATGTAATATTTTCCAGTTTGCAGTACGTTATGTAAACATGATGAATCCAGAGAGGAAAAAATGCTCATTGCGAGTGTCTTTGTTCTGTTTTATTGTTTCTGGTGATGTGAGATTCAGCCTGAAATGGCAGTAGTAGAATTTTCTAAGTAGAACGACAGTAATTCTTTTCCAATATAGCCCTGGGTTTGAGACAGAGAAGTCATTCTTTCTATTACAGAGGAGATAGTGGTCCTTGTCATACAGACTAGACCAAATTTTATCCCAAAAATATGTGATAAATAGATTTTTGGTGCCATTTTGAAGACCTGGTACATTTAATTCAATAAGGTTATTAGATGTTGGGGTTGCAATTTGTTTCAGAACCATGTCATGGAAGCAGTTACTTATTGGAAAATAATTTTTTTTTGGGGGGGGGGAATCTTGCAGTAAATCCTAGCAAATAGAAATGATCCTACAAATCAAAGTTTTATCTCAGTGAAGTTTGTAACTGAAGAGGACACTCAAAAGGTAGAAAAGTCATTTAAGGCATCCATTTTGAAACAATTGAGTGAGGCACTTGTCACCACAGCAGGAAAGAAACAGAAAAGCACTTAAAGCCACTGACTGTACAAGTAATTTATTTTAGCAATCATCTCCAAAGTTATACAGGAAACAAAATGCAAAGGAAATAACTAATGAAAGTTCATTAATCTGAACTCCAACAGTCACTAATTTATAGGAATGGGATAGGTATTAAAAGTTTCCAGAATACAAACAATATAAAATGAAATGTATCAGAAGATGTTTTTAAAAGTCAGCTAAAAATAACTGATAAAGGCACCTTAGCTAGGGTGAAAACTTCAGAAAGTACAACTCAGCAAGCCACAAAATGCATATGCCCAAGAATTCAAAGCATGTACCTTTGTGACTGCTTTGACTGAAATACTTTTAGTCAAGAGATTTACCAAATAGCTAGTAATTATTTTAGAAATGCCAGAGGATTTACAAAAGGTTCAATAGAATTTCCATCTTTAAAAGGAAAAAAAAAAAAAAAAAAGAGAGAGAAAAAAAAAACTTTCCTGGTAACAACCACCATTTAAATTTATCTTATATCTTCTCGTAAAATGTGAACACAATTAAATGAGAACTTTATGTGATATTTTAGAAAGTTGTAATGAGACTACAGGAAAAGCAGCAAAGAATAATCAAATTCTCAACAGGAATTCAGTTGAGAGAAGTAGAAGGGAACTAAAGGGAAATGGACAAACAATGCTGTAAGTGTTCAGATGAAAAGTAGGTAGGTACTGAGGAAGCAAAGACAGAAAACCTTCCTCTTTGCCGGGGCAATCTCGGACATGAGTAGACTGTGAGAAGAAGTCATTGAGAGCAGCCCTGCAGAGAAGGACTTGGGAGTTCTGGTGGACGAAAAGCTTGACATGAGCAGGCAGGGCGCGCTTGCAGCCCAGAAGGCCAACTGCATCCTAGGCTGCATCAACACAGGAATGGCCAGCAGGTGAAGGAAGGAGATTGTCCCCTTCTACTCTGCCCTTGTGAGGCCCCACTTGGAGTGCTGCATCCAGGTCTGGGGCCCCCAGCACAAGAAGGATGTTGATCTGTTAGAACAGGTCCAGAGGAGGGCCACGAAGCTGATCAGAGGGCTGGAGCACCTCTCCTATGAAGAAAGGCTGAGAGAGTTGGGGCTGTTCAGCCTACAGAAGAGAAGGCTCCAGGGTGACCTCATTGCAGCATTTCAGTAGTTAAAGGGGACTTATAAAAAAGATGCAGAGCAACTTTTTGCTCCATCAGATAATGACAGGACAAGGGGGAATGGTTTTAAACTAAAAGAGGAGATACTTAGCTTCATTCAGAGGGTGGTGAGGCACTGGAACAGATTGCTGTGAATGCCCCATCCCTAGAAGTGTTCAAGACCAGGTTAGATGAGGCCCTGGGCAACCTGATCTATTGGGTGGCATCCTGGGGAAAAAAAAAATATGCTTTTTGATTGACTGTAAATTCTTTTGCCAGAGGAAGTACTATCTAATGATCAACAAGACCTGCTACCATGTTAATCTACTTCCTACTCATTTCTATTTAGCAAGCTAGACAGAGATGGACAGCCCATTCCCGTTACTCTACTTCAGTTTAATTCCCATTACTCCACATCAATTTGAAAGGTCACCATGAGGTAGCTACCATCATTTGATCAGATAATAAAAAACTCTTCATAAGAAACTCAAGAATGTCTGATTCTTAAGAGTGAAATACCGTCTGTATTCACTAGAGGTCATATTGGGAGAACATTACAGAATCTCAAAATCACAGAATTGCAGGGGTTGGAAGGGACCTCAAGAGATCATCGGGTCCAACCCCCCTGCCAAAGCAGGCTCCCTAGAGAAAGCAGGTTCCCTAAAGAAACATTTAAGTTGAGGGCATAAACACATAGCCAGACATATCAAAGAAACAACAAATGTATAAACTAATCCACAAATCTGAATTCTTCAGTAGAATTAGTTTCATTCCTTAGTCAATGATTTAAAACTAAAACTTTTACAAAAAAAAAAAAAAAGGTAAAAGTAATTCAAACTTTAGCACAACTGTTCAACAGCAATGCACAAAATGATGGATTTGCTTAATTGTATAGCTGTAGTTAGTAGTACCTGAAATCTCTTGTTCTCAGTATAATCACTTATTCATACTTCTGGGTGTAGATGGTGAGTCAAAAACAGAGAGACAAGATGCAAAAAGGAATTAAGACTGTAGGGCCAAAATATATCTTCAGCAGATAATAATAATAAAATAAATAAATAAATAAATAAATAAATAAATAGACAGAAGACAGCAGAGACAGAAAAAACATTACACAGCTCAGGAAAATAATATCATTTCAAATATCCCATTTTTACATAGCTAAAAATTAATCTATAAGTTTTAGAAACTTCTTCTGCTTCCTTATCCTAAATAGTATATTTTATTTTTCTATCATAAACTGTAAATTAGTCAAACAATTCCCCTGCAATACAAAATGCGTTCAAGTTATTTTACTAGTGCTGTTCAAAATCAGGCCTACAGAAAAATAATTTAATTGTAAAGGTATAAGAATAATTGTAACATCTTATAAGTATCACCAAATGGCAGTACAAGATCTATAATTTAAAAAAAAAAAAAGGTATGACAAGCAGCTATGAGATAACTTCTTTGATGTTCAACAGTGTTTTTCAGTTGCTATTGCTTTTGTGTCACTGACATGACCAACAATTTCAATTCTCATTACTAATCAAAGAATAAATGAAAACAAAGGAATTCTTCATTTCTATTTTATTGAACACCACCTATTTTGAAGACTAACTTACGAACTTAAAAAGTAGACAGTGAAACTAAATAACATACCAAAAACATGACAAGTGTATAAATGAAGAGAAGCTTTTTGTTCTTTGTTATACAGTTCCTTTCAGTTCTTCATTTAATGCCATCTGAGATCAAATCAATCCATCTTCATCTTTGTTGTCCCCAGTTTGTATCAGAGGGTGATAAATAGACCAGACACAAGCTCCTTAAAGTTTGTCAATGTTTCCACCATCATAGAAAAAAAAATAAAAAATAAAAAAAAGAAAATCATTATTTTTATCTTGACTAGATCCTACTACATAAAAGTTCTCTGCAAAAACAAGCTTGCATTTCATGGCGTGTTCCCAGAATCTTGTATTGATATATTTTTCTTACTAATGTGATGGCACAAATACATTTTTAAGATGCTATTGAAATATCCATTTCAACTGTCCTCTTTCAAACAACAGAAATCAAAGCTTTTATTAACACTCCAAAGCAGAGCCAAAAGAAAGGCTGGTTTTAAATACCATAGGCCTGGGAACCAAGATGTCTGCACAGGAAATCATATTCTTGACTTGCTACAGTTTTCTGCAAGACCATGGGAGAGACACTCACACTCAACAGCTTTCTATTTTTCCTGTGAAAAAATAAGATACTGGTACCTCATAGTGGTGCTGGAATGTGTAACTCACTCATCTTACTGAGCTCTTTAGAGGGTTATTCCAATACAAAGAATCTAAATTAAATGCAGGGTCTTTCTCACACACAGAGACAGATAATAAAATTTTTGTTTAGTTACAGTTGATCTGAATAATTCTTAACGAAATCAGAGGAACAATTTTACCTTAAAATAATTTGGGTTTAAATAGCGTATCACAAGAGCTAGAAATTACCCCATATTTTTCCCCTCTAAATACCTTTCACCATCACTCTCCTACATTTAACAGGAGTGTTTCATCAATTCTTTACTCTCAAGTATAATCTAACACCTAAGATCTTGATATCAATATTTAAAGGTTTGTGGGTTTGTTTTTTGTTGTTGTTGTTTTTGTTGTTTTGTTTGTTTGTTTGTTTGTTTTTTAAATGACATGATCCATATAGCATCATAAGTTTTACACTTCCACAACACCATCAAGTGGAAAAGAAAAGGACAGCTCAGCGTATGTATATTGGAAAACAGTTTCACCAACAAATTTGAAGAATAAATATTTCATCAACTTAAATGTCTTATTTTGTGTCTCACTTTTAAATGTCTTGTTTTATAAATAGCATCAGCTTTTATCTTGAAAAACTGAACAGAGTAAGAGGTATTAAATTGGTGCCTGTCTAAATGTGAGTCCTGTATCTATACTTCAGCTTGACTCTTTCAGTGAAAAATGAAAACAACATTAATAAATGTGCACTGATAACAAATCTTATCTTATAGAGTTGTCTCAGATTACATTGAAATATGACTTTGTTTGTCCTCTGTTATACCCTGCTCTGGTGTCTGCTGTGGGAAGAGAGTACAACATCAAGGCCTGAGGCAAAAGCAAAAGAAAAACTTCTCTGGTATGCAAGTCTATACAGTTTGATGAGTATAAGTATACTGAAAAAAAAAAATTAAAGCTTTTCAGATTCACAGACTTCATTGCAGTCTGATGTTACAAAAGAAGGTCTCTGACACTAACCTACCACTGGAATCCATTTTGTTTTATGAAAGGCTTAGGATAAATTTTGTTTCTGTAACAGTAAAATTGTTCTGGAACTCAAGGTCTGTACAAAGAAGAGATCACACATATGAGAGTGCACTACTCTCACTATTGTCCCTATCATCATACATTATGTAATACATTAGTTTTCCATAAATTTCAGCACTCTCTTTGCTGAAATATGATGGAAGACTTGAGTCATTCCTCTCACACTGCTTCATATGGAGCATTATTGCCCCGCCAAAGTGCAATATAACAAAATCCTCAGAGAGACTGGTAAAAAAATTTAAAAATAAATTTAAAATCCACGTTTTTTTCCTTTTCTGCAAACGATACTTATGAAAAGGAAAATCACAACCTTACATTCAACAAGTTGTGGTTTATTAAATATATATATATAAGTACAAGTTAGGAGCACCGTATAACCTACACGTTCAGACTGAGCAGACCATTCTTAATTGTGCTTTCTAACTCATTTGGAAAGAACAGCAAAAAAAGAGACATATAGACAGATTATTTTTTTTTAATGATCCCATATATGCAATTTTAACCACTATGAGAATGCATCTGAAATAACAGAAGAGAAGATATTCCATTATCACAAGTAGATAAGAAAGCGACTAAATGTACCCTCTAGAAGAAGCAGAACTATGCTAGGAAGCGGAAGAGGCTTAGGGTATGCATAGGATATTTGGCACAGGAGTAGTAGGGTTTGTTGACTCTTTTAGTTTGTTTTTCCATTTTAACTTATGGTTGTCAAAGTGCAAGGTGTTCAGTAGTATTCATGCTTCAGGAAACAGGAAAATGGGAATTGCACAGTCATAAAGGTGAAGGCAGGAAGGCAGGAAATCAGGAAGAAAGGAAGGAAGGAAGGACATTTCCTTTCCCTAACAACCTTCTGAAGTTCTAAAATTTTCACTGTTTCACACTAGAAAAAGACAAAGAACTTTCAGAGTATTCTCGAGACAGGAAAAGCAATATTTTACACTGCAAAAACATAATGGGGAGGGTACCTAAACAGTCAGGTTTCTCTGCAAATAGCCAGAAGTTTAGTTTTCTTCTGAACATTTCTTCAGGGCTAAATTTTTCATACATATTCTGAAGATCAAGGTAGACTCCTTTAGAATTTTGTGCCTCCTATTTATAACATATCCTAGATATGTTATGGGAAAAGCAAAACTGTATTTCTAGAATGAGAAGATTTCATTACATTTTCATTGTTTATGACCTGGACTTCCACTATGACCTCTGCAAATTGACAAAACACACACTAAACAGTTTAGTTTTCTTTCATTTGTTTTTATCCCCATGACTGGTAAACCAAATGCTAATGCACTCCATAGCACATCCAGCCATCAATGTATATAATAAGGGACCTAACCATTTCATTTTGTTATGCAATATGTTTTTTTTTTTTTTGAAGGAAATCTTTGCCATTAGCAGGGAGGAAAACTTGGCAGTTTCTGTGGGTCTGAGGGATGGACAGACCAGGACCGGTGTCCAAACCACTGAACACGTCTGCCCTGTTACACAGACACAGCTCATGAGCTGCCAGAGAGAGCAGGCTTCCAACGATACTGCTGCTCAAGAGTTTACAGCAGTCAGATTTAGGCAGAATTAAAGTGAAAGTGAAGATACCTAAATATAGACATAGCTCCTGTATGCCCAAGTGCCCATTGCAGTCGATGGAGATTTAGCCATTAGTCAATGAAAACTATAGACTTTCAGCTGACCAGACAGTAGCTGCCTACTTTGGCATGAGGTTAATCACCCTGTAGCTTTCATTACCTTATAGAGAAGCTTTTCATTTACTAAAATAGAAGTCTGGGCATGCTTATTTATTCATAGAGACATCTGTTTAGATATTTGAACTGAATCCTACCTCATACACACCTAATGCCAACTGTCACCTAATGCCAGGTTGCCTGGACTGATCTAGTCTCCAGCTTCACTTTCAGAAGGGCAGAGATCCCAGAACATATCTGCCAGTCCCATGCAGATGTCTCATCTACCCTAGGCATTTTGTCTATCAATAGAAACCTACATATAGGCAAGCAATTGCGACCACCGTGTCAAATCATAGTGCATGCATTAACATACTTAAAGTAAATGGAAACAGCATAGCTAATGTCTCTGAAGATACCTTACACCTGGAATAAACACCAAAAAGCCTTATAGTGAAAAGTAGTATCTTTGGGTGCAGTCCTTTGTCATAATACATCTGAAGGGAATAGAAAAGAAATAACGACTAAATATTTGTGCATTGTGTCTACAAAGGTTTCAAGATTTTCCTATACATTCCTGTAATGACTGGATGTATTCATCACACTTCTGTGAAATAATTAAAATAAGTTCCCTTTAATGTATTGTATTAGACTTATTATGTGGAACAAATATGACACTGCTAATTGGAAGTGTTATGAACAATAAAAATTCAATCAAAGAATAATATGATAGTTCTCTGGTTTCATAGACAGACAGGCAGATAAAAAGACAGACAACATCTTTGTTGTCAAAAAACATTTTTTCTTGTTTATGAGCTTGAGAGATTGTCATATTTTTCTTTCACAATTCTGTCCCTTTACCTATGCCATAAATGCATAACACCAGCTCAAAAAGTATGAAACTCATTTTCCTGTGTATATTAACTTGGATATTTTAGTCTTTCTCTTGGTCATGCAAAAATAAAAAGTATACATATAGCTCCATTTATGTTTACCAAAGAGATTTCTGATTATCTCAGGCCATGAATGTGTAGTTTTAAACATGACAATCTCCAGTCTTCAGTTCAAAAACATATGATCATAACTGGAACGTATTTGTTCAACTATCAACTTAACAAAGTATTTATCACAAAGTTTAAAACTTTACACAAAGTTGAAGATTGTTCAAGGATTTAAAACATATGTTCCTGTAACTCACTGTTTACAACACACTCAAGCGTTCTACTATCCAAAGCAATAACTACCAATATTTGCTTTTGTCTGGGATCCTGTAGAAAGCCAACTTGTTAGGAAGTCACAAATTTAAAAGCTTTGCAAGTTATGGAACAGATTAAAATCTAGCGGTGAAGAGAGAGATGGCATAAATATAAATAAAATCAGAAGGAGGATTCATGAATCACCTAATTATCTTGGTTTACTCTTCCTTTAATAGGTGAACAGTGAAAAAGCATATAGAAAATAAGTTCATAATAACAGAAACAGAAGACTGTAGACTTCTCTTTTTCTCCCTCTCACGTCTTTTTTTTAAGACAATTTGGCAATAATGTAATGGCTGCCCTGCCTGGCCTTTCAGTCCATCAGCTCCCTGTCAGTGCTGACTGAATGCTGAAATGCTACCAGTGTGTCATGGGATCCATGCTCAAAGCTTTACTTTTCCACCGGTGTTAGGCCCATCATGTCGAACTGACATTGCACTTCACTCAGAAGCAGCACATGTAGCAGTTTGTGGTTGTGCTGATCCAACATTGACTTACTCCAGTTTTCAT